>NC_065923.1:20681745-20987170 GCF_024586455.1 Bactrocera neohumeralis
GAGCTTCTTTGGAAGATTCTTATAAATCGACCATATAGTCCGGATCTGCCACCAAGCTGTTCCGCTCTATGATCCTGATGTCTTACTAAGGCTTCTAGTTTCGAAATATTTTTTTATTGGAGACACATTTTATGGAAAAATATTGTTTTGCAATAAAATATATTTTTGGCTTTCCTTTAATTAAATAAAATTAAATGTAAAGCACAAATAAATTAGATTAGACCTAATAGTAGACATTATTGGATAAGGAATAGGAATATAGAAGAAATTCTTCAATTTCTGTGAATTCACTGTAAACATATATACATGCAACGACTTTATTATTATCTAGCAAAAATTTGTGAAATTAATAAAAAAAAAACGTCATTCAGCGATTAGAGATGCAAAAAATGCGCATTAAAAAATAATAAACAAAATATTTTTCATAAACATTGATAGGCCAAATTCGTAAATAATATGACATTTTTAAAACAGTACAAAATAATTGAAGCAGTGGAAATAGTCTTGAAGCAAAGCCAACCAATTATTTGACAAATAATGTGCAATAAATTTCCATTGCTTTTGACATTTTGCTGCGCCATCGCTTTGACTATCGCTATTCCGCTTGGCCACCAGCAGGACCCTAATGATGATTTCTATTTTCTTGAGGATTCTCCTGTAGTTCAGCACAAACTGTTTTGTTTACACTACCGGGGACCTTTGACGAAAGAGGGTCAAATAAAAATGCAAACTTGGGAAGGAACGCACAGTGAAGCCAACAAGATTTTTCAAGATTACAATACACGCTGTCATCATATCTATACAAGTGATTATTAATATTATAAATTAAAAGTATGTACATATGTAGTGTATTTGTAAAAAATATATATGAATTATTATGAATTTTGATTTCATTTATAACTGGATTTTTTATTTTGGGAAAATTATTTTTCAATTAAAATATTAAGTGATTAAAAGATATTGTTTTTCTATGTATTTATACAATATAACGATTATGCATATGATATTTTTAATTTTTAAATTTTTTTTATGAATTTTTGAACAGGTGGCAACTCTCTGACAAAAATCGCTTATGCAACTTTTTATTTTGATTTCCAAATATTACAATTGCTTTAATATTTTTTATGCTTTTTTGAACAGGTGGCAACTCTTTAAAAAAATGTTTCAACTTTAAAATGATCTAACCCACTTTAATATAATGCTATATTGACGCGTTTATCACATAAATTTTATTATTTTTAGTACTGTAAGCAAGTGGCAACCCTTCTCAAAAATTTTTTTCAGTTGTAATTGTTCAAATGTATACTTTGGTACTTTTATTGCAGTGTTTGTTTATTTTATACATTTTTTTAACTTGAAATGCTCAACAGTTTTAAATATTCTGACCTTTTTATTCTGCTTCTTTCTGTTTTTAGGCGTCCAGTATTGGGCTCAACAATGATATTGTATATTTAAATTGGTTCAGCTTTTACTAAGCTCTCTTTTTACTTAAGGAGTGTGTGACGAAATTTTGTTACGCCTCATGACTTCGTTTCAGTTGTTCGATTCTAATACCATAACTAAAGAATTTTCAAAATAACCCTTTCGCGAGAAATCGGAACTTCTAATGCTCTGATTAAGCTCTGCTTCCATACTACTATGAGCAAAAAATAGTAAGACATAATTCTAAAATACTTAGTTTATTCTTTAAAATCTGTGTCGTCCCCCTCAAAGTAATCCCCCTTGACCGCAATACACATGTGCCAACGCTTTTTCCCATCCTCGAAACTGTTGTTAGCGTAAATGTCCGAAATAGCCTTCAATGCGCGTAGCGATTACGGTTAATGTTTTCAATTGACTCAAAACTCCTCCGGAGCGTTCGTTTGGGCTTGTTGAAAAGCCAAAAGTCACACCGAGCTAAATCAGGCAAATGCAGTGGTCGCGGCACGATAGTGGTTGAAAATTTGGTGAAAAACTCACGAAGAATCAATGCAGTATGTGACGGTGCGTTATCGTGGGGCAAAAATCAAGAGTTGTCGACCCATAATTCCGAACTCTTTTTCACAAATAGCTTCATGCAAATGACACATATTACTTATTTAGTGTTCTCTGTTGACAGTTTGGCCGGTCGGACGAAGATCGGTGTGCACCATACTTGTCAACATAACCTTGAGTTTTGACCTGCTTTGACGTGTTTTTTTTTGGCTTCAGCTCATCTTTCGCACTATATTCGACCGATCGATCGTCTGTTTCCGGGTCGTAAGCATAGATTCAAGACTCATCGCCCGTAATACAAAGTTTCATGACATCCTGGTCGTCGGAAAGTATTGTTTCACAGACGTTAACGCGACGTCATTCTTCAAAAAAATTGAATGATTGTGGAACCAATCGTGCTTTCACTTTTCTAAAGTCCAAATGATCTTTCAAAAATTGTTTCACTTACCCTTCCGATATTCCAACGACCCCAGTAAGATCTCTGACTATTAGTCGTCGATCCTCAAGCACCAATTCCTTCACTTTTTGGTTGACGTGTGGATCATCAGTTGATGTACGGTGTATTGGATAATAATCAATGCTAATTTTCGTAAAGATAATTTGCCAAATAAAAAAGCTTTAATTTTGATTTTGTTCAGCCAGTGTGTATGGCAGCTATATTCTATAAGGGTCCGATATCGGCGTTTTCGAGAAATGAGCAGTTTCTTGAGAGGAAAAGTAAGTGAGGTAGTCCTTCACAAATATACAGATGAACAGACGGACATAGCTAAATCGACTCTGTTCTACACGCTGATCATTTATTTAAATATGAATAATTTTTATAGGATCTTCTATATTTCCCTACAAACTTATTTTAAAAACATTTAAAAATCAGCCTCGTACAAACGGACATGGCAACAGGACTACATATACGAGTATAAGACAATTAGAAATGGAGAAGCTAATAGCGGATTAAAGATGTAACTGAGATTCGTATAATTGTATTGAAAGGAACCATAGGATACAGTGGAGCCAGCGATAACAAGACAATGCACGTACATAAATGCTTCGTGCGGTTCTTATCAGCGCCTAGAGAAAGAGAGAGAGAGAGCGAAAGAGCGAGAGAATTAATTTCTGCTGCCAAGAGCATAATTTAATGTATATTTCGAATAAACAATTCAGCAGAGAAACAATTTTGATAAACAAATAAGTTGTACAAAATGGGAGAATAAGGAAAAAGAGAGAGAGCGTAAAACCGAGAGCGCATAGTATGTAGTTTTATACATATGGAATATTATCATTAGTTTTGAAATATGTTACTTATAATGTATGTATTTATATGCTTATTTTATTTGGGCATAATTAAGCCTGGAGAGAATATCAAATGTGTGGAATTTATATATAAATTTATAAATATCAATCACAATTAAACAATGTTCTTGATTAAAAATCAATCAACATTTAGTTAATAATTTGTGTGCAAATGCGCCGTTGAACGCAGCATATGCTCATTTTCCCTGGCTCTACGAGATACCCGTGTGTACAATGAACTGTCATAATGCGCTACAGCTTGTATCTACCCGCATATACAGTCATGTGCACACACACATGCATACATACAAACAGACATGCATGCAATATTTACTTTTTGGATATTTTTGTTTGACTTCTTCAGTGCTCTTCTTTATTTATGTTTTGTTTTAATGACTTTTTTCTGTTAGTTGGCACACTGCTACCTGCACACACAACTGCATTAGCGCTTTTCATACACACACACATACATATATATATACATATGTGTATAAACAGAGTAAAAATATAAATTCAAAATAAAACAATATTTTACTTCACGCTCTCAATGCACTCTGCGGCGCTCAGCGTTTTGGTAAGAGAGCGCTTGAACATGCGCAGCGTCTATGCACCTTCGACCTGTAGGAGCGTTGCACTCTCCGCCATGCTCACGCCAACTCACGCATTTCCGTTGCACACACACACACATTCATTCGCACTCCCATGCATGGCAATACAACTGTGTGGCATATCTGTAGGCTCATTCACGGCTCGCGCGCATATACAACGATACATATGTGCATTTGTACATATGTATTGCGTTTTTTCGTACATTTGAAGTTATTTTAAAAATTTCGTTTTCAGTTTCGATTCGCCTGCGAACGCGTTTGGCCGCGTCCACTCTAGAGCCGTGTGAATAAATTGTTGATTGTTGATTGATTGAGCGTGTGACCACGACACAGCAGCAACGAAAACGAAAAAAGCAAAAAAAAAAAAAAAATAGAGGACAGACTTCGTAGACGCCAACGCCAAACACTGCGGATGTGATGTGTGAACGTGAGCGGCGGCCACACAGACAACAACAACAAGATTACGACGAGTATAATGTGATTAATTTGCCTAGAGCTAAATAAATTTGTTAGTTTAATTAGTTAGTTAACCGGTATGTGCGTACGCGTGGCGCCGTTTTTAAATCGAGTCGCTCCGTTGTTGGTTTAACTGTGACTTGAGCGCTTGCCAAGTGTCAAACGTCAATAAAGACGGACTTCGAAAATTATTTAAATTTTTGTTTTTATATTATATACCCAAATACATGCATATGTATATGCATATAAATGTTTATATAAAGTGCGGGTGCCATATGTGGAAAAAAAATTTCGAAACTTGCCATGTGTGAAAATTTAACAAGTCAAAACGAAAATTAATTTCTTCAAAATAACGAAAACAAAATATAATTTAATTTTTAATTGAACAACAATTTCTGAAAAATTACAAAAAAAAATTTTTTTTTTCAAAATTACAAAAAAAATAAATACATTTTTGTATTGCAAAATATTTTTTTTTTTCAAAATAAAAAAAAAACAATAAATACATTTTTGTATTGAAAATTATTTTTTTCAAAATTACAAAAAATTTTAATTTATTTTTTAACATTATGTTAAGTCACACGTGTATTTAAAGTATTGTTTATACACATGTCAAGGTATGTTTGGGTGAAAATTTTTTGTATTTAATCACTTCGTAAAATCTGACATACATATGCACATACAAACAAACATAAAAACACTTATACGATAAGCAAGCCATATAGCAACAACGAAAAAGCGAGCAACTCGCGCATCTAGCTAACCCAAAAAAAAATTGAAAAAAAGAAATTGAAATGAATTTTCCAAATTTTTTATTATTTTTCGACAGATTTTCGTTAAAAATTTAATTAAATTAAATTTAAATTTTTTTTTAATTTTTTATTTCTCAAAAATGTACATGAGTTTAAACGTTTTATATAATTTATAAATCGTAAAACATTTTAATATAATTTTTTGGGCTCATAATTGCAAAAAAACACAAATTCAATAAAAATAAAATTTCCAAAAAAAAATATTTTTAATTAAAAATATTAAATGCAAACAATTTAAGATAAAAGTGAAAAATAAAGAATAACAAAACACACACAATCACACACATATCCATATGTATACACGAACACACTTACACACACAGTCAACGCTGACTTTTCGAAAGGCAGACAACCTTAAACGCATACACAAGATAGCAAACAAACGAATACAGTTATAAATATTCAAACACACACGCATACACACTCATATGCTGACATATTTACATACATACATATATACATTCGTACTAATGTAGGCTCTCTAAGAAAGTAAAGATAAAATAAAACGCTGTGCTCCCTATTTTCATTTTCGTTTCGCTACACATAGACACACAACACATACACCCAAACACATATAGTCGCTTTGTAAATATGTGACTATTACAATTTCAGTATATAAAACCGTATCAGTAATTTTTTTTTATTACAAACGTACTCACATGTTGATACATATTTACATAAAAACATTAAATTTCGCTCTTATTTGCAAGAGGCGCTCGGGAGACTCGCTAGCTCGCATTTTGACGCTCTTCAAAAACTCTCACTCACCGCGAAATTGCCTCAACTGCTGCTCAGAACTCAGCTATGACACGTCCCGATGTAGTGTCTCGGCTAGTTTATTCTAACAAGAGAAGAAGAGGTTCTGAAGGCAAATCTTTTTTGTTTGGCTTATAGCTTTCTTATATTTGAAATGTTCTATTTTCAAAAATTTTAATATTTATTGCTAAATGAACTGCTAGTAATTAGTAGATCTGAAGGCTCTGTTATAATTTCTGAAGAAAATTATTGTTCGTGACTTAATCTTCCTTTATGCTTTGGGTTTGGAGTCACATATGAGAGCCTAAAGTTACTTTTGAAGAATTATACTTTCCATGCGAGTCTAAAAATTCAAAACATTAAATGTTTTTGAAATGATTGCCTTTCCTTAATTATATTTTTAATAGCTGCGGTTAGGTAAACAGGTTGATATTTATCAAGCCACCAATAATCCCACACGGATACGTACGCTTTTCATATGCGTTCCAATCATAAATAGATACAGAACTCCTAGGTATATATCAAAAAACTGTCGCATGTGGCATAGCACCTTGAGCCTGACACAAATTCATTGAGACAGCTAATATAAAATGCAGCTCATTTGCTTGATTCGTAGCAGGAGTGATCCTCGGCTGTCTGCTTCAACGTTAATATGGCAAAAGCAGATAGTAAAGGAGAAAATGTCTAATGTTTCCACTTAATCTTTCGCCCTGCAAATTTGAAAGGTTGTAGCTAGTTTGAATACCTATCGTTGCGATGATGTGGGCCTTGCTAAGAGTAAATAGTTCAATAGTCCTCTTAAGTTCCACGCTGAGCTCCTGTGAGACACATAGATTAAGCCGCAGAACGCACGAAGACAGGGGCTAGTCTTCCCCCGTTCCCATCCTGTAGGGATTTCGGTAAGCCAAGCTTATCGGCTTAAAAAATTCCAACAATTCCGAGCAGAAGCACAGAGAGACTAATATGGAAGTAGCCTAATGCTAGGTCCTCCACTTCTTGTTTATCATTGAGCTCACAGCCCGAAGTGAATGCTTACTGCCTTGAAAGAAGCTGCACTTTGGAGAAGTTATTGTTATTTACTTGGTTTCCGTTCTAATTCTACAACACTTCAGCTTAATCGAAAATGATTAAATTCTAAGATGATAAATATGTAGAGCCGACTATGTAAATGAGGTCCACGAGGACTTATATCTAGTCAAGGATTGGCACTTCAGCAGAAATTTTAAAGCACACTGTAATGTTCTGGGCAAACCAGCAACGTTTCTGAACAACAACCCTAAACCGGACCTAACACTCGGAAGCGCTATATTTAACCTAGGACTGTTACTTTAAACGCCGTTAATGGCGTTACAGAAACAGAAAAAAATGTTCAGAACAGTTGAAGAAACAAAAAAAAATTCAGGACGAGTTGAGAATGTTTCAGAACATTGAGTGCTTCTAAATAAAATCTCCCTTATGAGAATGAAATTTCTATAAATATAAAAACTGTTCTTCACACTCAGATTTTGTAATTAAAATTCACTTGTTTTTGTGCTGGTTCGCATTAAATCTGAGAGAGTAATTAATTACTGCCCATTCATAGCCCTATGGAGAACAACTTCATTGTTCTGATAGCAACTGTTGCCGGTGAGAGTCGCTGTTGTTACTTTTATTTGCGCAGCGTTGCTCAGTTTGTTTCGGCAGCACAAATTTTCGTTGAAATGAAGAGTATGAAGCAGGCATTAAACAAGAGAGCGCAGAGAGCAGTGTGCAATTCTGAAAGCAAAAAGTCTGAAGAAGAGCGTTGAAAGTGCCGGCAAGTGTCGGCCAGACAACTGGCCACAAAGGTTATAATTATGTATGTATGTATGTATGTGTGTAATTAACCTTTTTGGCAGACACAATTCGGCAATTTACATAAATTATTAGTTCTGTTTATTTCTGGCCTTAAAAACACAGTATTTTCGAGAATATTGAAAAAAATGTTGTTAACAAAATTTTACTCGCTCTCCTGTCTCCCGAATTTCGGCCGCTTGTGTAATTCGTTTTAACACTGTTTTGTTGTTTTAACACACACATATTTTCCTAATCGTCGCCTAAGTTTTTTTGGTGTTTGTTTCTTTTTTACATGCGGGAGTACACAGTTAAGAGTCACTTTTTGGGGAAGTCCAACTCGAAACTCAAAAACCGAAAATTCAAACTCTTAAAAATTTCATATGTATATACATATGTACATACATATGTATGTATGTAGGTATGCATATTTCGTACTCGTATTCCGTATTCGCATTTGGTTGCCATCGTCGTGTTACGTTGCGCCTCCAACATCATCATCGTCATCATCATCACCATTATAATCGTCTCGGTCGTCGTCATCGTCGCTGTGGGGCCTGTTCTGTCCGCTGTGCGGCCCGTCTGTCTGCCAGTTAGCCAGTCAATGTTGACGCTACACGACGCTGCTCCACTCTGCATTGCTCCGCTCCGCTCGTTTTTCGCATTTCGCATATTTAATATTGGTCGCAAATACAATTCGCAATTATTCAATCGCGAGCAGCATTGCAGTGCGGATCCCCCGAAATTCAGTTAAAAAATATACATACGTTCAGCGGTCTTTCCACATCTCATACACAATTTATTTGACAGTTTTGAGTTTGACTTCGAGTTTGAGTTCGAGTTCTACAAACAACCGTAAAACAAGTGGAGTATAGTGGTGTGTGGTGTCAGTGCTTCTTATAAAGCTGAAGTGCTGTTGAAAAGTAAATATTTTTGAAATTATGTACGTTGTGTTGAGCGTTAAAAAATAAAGTTTGTGAAAGTTTAAAACAACAAATATTTTTTTGAAAATAAAAAATTTAAAAACTTATTTTTAAACATGTTTTTTTTTAATAGTAAAACTAAAATTTTTCCAAATAAAAATTTTAAGAAAATATTTTTTAATTTTCAAAATATTGTTAAATTTTATGTTGTCTGCTGAAAAATAAAGTTTCTGAAAAAATATTTTTTTGGAAAATAAATTTTTAAAACATATTTTGTTTTTAAGCTGGAGTGTTGTTGAAAAATAAATATTTTCGATGCTTGTTGTTGTTGCTTGTTGGAAAACAAAGTTTGTGAAAGTATAAAAAAATATTTTGTTTGAAAATTAAAAAAAATATTTAATTAATTTTTTTTTTAAACTACATTTTTTTCGAAAAAAATTTAGAGAAACAAAAATTTTTTAATTTTCGAAATAGTAAACATTGTGTTGTGCCTTAAAAAAACAAAGTTTTTATAAATATTAAAAAAAAAGTTTTGGAAAATAAAAAAAAATGTTAAATAATTTTATTTTAAATAATTTTTTTTTAACTTATTAAAAAGAACATATTTTCTTAAGCTGTAGTGTTGTAGCAAAATAAATATTTGCCATGGTTGTTGTTGTTTCTTCTTGGAAAACAAAGTTTTTGAAAGTATTAAAATAATATTTTTTGGAAAATAAAATAAAATTTTTACTAATATTTAGTTTAGAACTAATTAAATTTTTTTTGAAAAATAAAACTAAAATTTTTCGAAACAAATTTTAAAGACAATATGTTTTTGAGACGTTATACGAAACAAAATTTTCTACACTTTGTGTCTTTGATTTCATTAAAAATAAATTTGAACCACTCTAAAAATATTTATTTGACTGCTAAAGTGCTTTGAATCGCAATTTTTTTTTACTGAAAATCACTTTTTCCAAAAACGGTTAATTTAGTGCTTTTTTGCAGGGTTGAGATGCGTTATATTTTCAATTTTCGAAACATATGCCTTAATTTGTTTAATTAATTATTACTTTTATTAAACTCACAACTGCAAAATATTCCAATTTTTCACGTTTTTTAACTTTTTTTTAACTTTTTTATCTTTTTACCTTCGTTCATTTGTTTATCTGCGCTTATCTGTGCTTATTTTTTTGATTACTCATCCCGGTCGGCGAAAAATTTACAAATGCTTTGTTTATCCACCAATGCGGTGCTATTTTTTGTAATTATAATGCTTTTATGCTTTCTTTTTCTTACTTTTTTTAATTTCGCAAGCACGTTTAAATGTAAAAAAACATAAAAATATTTGTAATACAAACAAAAACACATCCTCACACACATATGTATGTATATAAATTCCGTAAAATTTCTCAACACTCGCGCATTTGTTCGCTTTTAAAGTTCTTTGGGTTCGTTGTTATTTTTGTAATTTTTGTTTTGCGCATTTTGCATTTTGCTGCCATTATTTTTCGGTTTGTATACCGAATGGGTATTCATTTTTTATGTTTTTAAATGCTATTTTTAAATATCTGACGTTGTGCGACAAGTTGTTTGGAAAAATTGAAGCAAAATAATCAAAAGAAAATAAAGTGATATACACAAAGCTGCAAGCGAATTAAAGAAACAACAACAACACCACTGTGTGATAATGTTTGTAACGCCGAAAACGTGTTGAAGACATGCTTAAGAAAAACCACAAATATTGAAGCAGTTTTGAGTTGTGGAAAATTATATTGAAATTGCAACGCGAAGTCGCCGGAAAATTTGCGTCGTTTCAAGCGAAATGAATTTATGAATGAAATATGTGCAAAAATATTGACTTTGATTTATTAGTTGTGCTTAAAAATATTTTATAATAATATTTATAAATGAAGAAAACCTTAAAATATTGTGTAATAATATTTAAGAATAAAAAAATTTAACAATGATAAATAAATAAATTTTTCTTATACTCAAATTAAAAAAAAAAAATAAAATAAAAATGAAGTATTGTGCCATAACATTTAAAACTTTAAATAAAAAAATATTCTTACGCCCTTTTCTCTTAAACTATGATAAAAAATATAAATATATAAAAAATATTTTTTCATAAAAGTTTAAATTAAAACAAAATACAATATTTCGTAAAAATTTAAATTAAAAAATAGTATTTTTTCATAAAAGTTTAAATTAAAACAAAATAAAAAATGCATTAAAATTTAAATAAAAAATTATCTTTTTTTATATCAAAATTTAAGTTAAACCAAATTAAAAATTTTGTAAAAAATAGTATATATTTATACTAAAAACTAAATTTTTTTCATAAAAGTTTAAATTAAAACAAAATAAAAATAAAAAAAAAATTTAATTAAAAATAATTTTTTTTATAAAAGTTTATGTGTCCAAAATATTTTTACGTCCTTTTCTCTTAAACTTCTATAAAAAATATAAAAAAAATAAAATAATATTTTTTTGAGATATCTTAAATAATATTTTTTTCATAAAAAATTAAGTTGAAACCAAATTTGTTTCTCCTAATACTTTAAATGAAAAATTATTTTTACGCCCTTTATCGTAAGCTACAATAATATTTTTTGTTCTAAAAACCATACATATCGGCCGATAGCCCATGATGCTAGTGCTGCGTATTTTCTTAAGTTTGTATAATAATTGTATTATTATGTAAGCTTTTATAAAATAAAAAAAAAAAAAAAAAAAAAAAAAATATTTTTTGTTCTAAAAACCATACTACTTTCCTTGAATTCTTAGTAAAAAAAATTAATTGACGCATAATTTTTTATTCCTTATAAATTTTAGTACCCATTAAATCACCTGGCAACGCTTTAGCCGTATAAACGTCATTAGCAACGTAAATATCGTTAACTTCATAGAAATATCGTATAAAAATCATAATAAAATCAACATAATACAAATGAAATAAAAAAATTCAGTGCAATTAAATAGCAACAAATAAAAAAAAAAAGTATTAAAACAGTGTAAATGTGAATAAAAATCAATTGGACTGCAATTTTTCTCGAATAAAAAACTGCTGCATTTATTTACGAATCTGTGTAAGTCAAATATATTTATTTTCGATATAAAAAATATTCATTTTGATATAAAAAGTAAATATTTGCTATACAAAATTATGTGGTAACTACCCCCCTTACCACATAATTTTGTATAGCAAACAATTACTTTTTATATCAAAATGAATATTTTTTATATCTATTTTTATTTATAAACTAGACTCTACATTAAAAAATTGTATTATCATAATTAGGCTAGAAATCCGAATTGTAAAAAATACCTAGCTAACTCTCTAAAGATAATTATTGTGAATTGTTTATTTCTAAATATTTATATTTTCAAGTAAAAGACTCGCATTAGCTCCTTCTACTGGAGATCGCTCTCTATATAAAACACTCAAAACGGCACAAAAACCTAGTAAACACTTTTTAATCGTCCGAGCTTTCGTCAGCAAATGTAAAATTATTCATTGTGTAATAAAATGCATGAATCCTCGAGCAGCTTTACTTAAAAGTTAAAATCACCACTTAATTTTTACAGGTTAACTCATTTGCAATCGTGTTAATCAGATATTTACATTATTCTCGTCGACGTAATTAAACACACATAACCGAAACGAGGTGATAATATATTTAACTAAGATTTTTAACAAATATTTCGCTAGTATTGAAAACCAGAAGCACAGGTTTCCTTATACAGATACTAATTTAAATCACTTTTAAATTAAACGGTACTAGACACACCAAGAATTGACTGAGAGATATATTTTCTTTAGTGAGCTAAGGAAAGGAAACTCAAATTCTTAAATATTTCAAGAAAAAAATTAAATATTTGTATTGAAAAAGGGCCTACTACTGGACCTACTGCAGTGACTCCAGGCTACTCCGTGAAAATGACCTAAAAAAATCAACACTGGCAGAAATTTGTCCAATGACTGTTGTCGAAATAAATGAAAAATTATTAAAATACCGGCGTTTTGAAAAAAAAATTGAATTCTGCATAAAATTTTGATAGTTTTTGGCCTGCCAAAATTCGATTTGTTCAGATAAAATAACCAATAAGTCATTGCATGAAGAAACAATTTGAAGTGACCGGCTCATTTGCCGCTAATTTGTTTAAGACTAAACCGTTAGAGGTAATTGAACTGAGCGGCTACATTTTGGATTGCTGTAACTCAAAAACTATTTGAGATATCTTCAACCTTTGCTCGCTACCCTGTTTAAGAATCAATTTGTCCAAGAATAGTGCATTTTCTTAATATTTAATTATTAAAAATCTCAAAGAGTACGAAGGGGCTAATTTCCCTCTTCAAGAGTATGAAGGATTTAATTTCCTTCGTCGCCTAATAACATTAATTTTCAAATAAATACTCAAATTCACAATGAAGACATTCGATAACTCTCCAATCAGCTTCAAAAGCCAGTGCGCAACTTAAACAATTCTATTTTTCTCTAAGATACTGCGTTATCCCGAAAACTCTCTTGTGAATTGTTAATAAGGAAAACAAATACCTCACGCGTCGTTTTACAACCAGCGCATTACCCTAAAGCGAGCATTTTCATACACAATATGTCTATAAGTCTCAGTAAGGTTTCCAAATTATACCTGTCCCAGATGAAATATAAAATTATAATGATTTAATGTAGACTGACTACCTGAGTGCAAAACTGCAAAAGTCATGTGCAAAACGGTAGATCAGAAATACACAAAATTTCTATTGGCACACGATAGAAGAGACTGTAGGAACATGATCGGAATACTAACAGGTCATCATCTGGTGACAACATACTACCGCTGAATGGGGCCGACAGATTGAGAAGACTGAAGAAAATGTCTAGAGCAAGGCACCAGGGAAACAATGAAGCCTCTCTTGTGCAGTTGTCCCGCATTGCCAAGACTACGCTGTAAACATCTAGGTACGCACGGTATAATACACTGGAAGAGGTATCGATAGTGAGGCTACAGAGTATCATCAAATTCGCGTCAAGCGCAGGCAGCTTAAAGGATGACTACTCCAAATGGACTTAGTAACTGAACCAGAGCTAGTTTTAAAAATGACCAAAACTGGTCAATGCGTGGCTCATTGGCCTATCGCACTAAACCAATCTACAAGTAATTTGTAATTTTCATCTAATGTAAAACGAGTTTTTGGAACTATTTAAGTCTGTTATCCTATAGGTTGCTTCGTTTCACGGATTTCCGAAGTTGGCAACCGATATTTCGAAACTAATTGGGTCTCAATATTTTAACAGATTTCTGTAATGAAGTTGCTTCTAAACAGCAATACCCTCAGGGCGCTGAAGGTGATTTTTTTTTTGTGTATTTTTATACTCTCGCAAAATGTTGCTAAGGAGAGTATTATAGTTTTGTTCACATAACGGTTGTTTGTAAGTCCTAAAATTAAAAGAGTCAGATATAGGGTTATATGTATATACCAAAGTGATCAGGGTGACGAGTAGAGTTGCAAATGAGATATCATGATGAAACTTGGTACACGTATTCCTTGGCTCCATAAAAAGGTTAAGTTCGAAGATGGGCAAAATCGACCTACTGCCACAAAATGGCGGAAACCGAAAACCTATAAAGTGTCATAACTAAGCCATAAATAAAGATATTAAAGTGAAATTTGGCACAAAGGATCGCATTAGAGAGGGCCTATTTGGGCGTAATTTTTTTGGGCGTCCGTAGTTTTTTGTACATATTTTATGTCAACCAAACTCTACAGAGTCGTTTTCTTCAGGCATTTCCATATACAGTTCAAAAATGGAAGAAATCGGATAATAACCATGCCCACCTCCCATACATAGGTTATGTTGAAAATCACTAAAAGTGCGTTAACCGACTAACAAAAAACGTCAGAAACACTGTCATCCAGGCCTTTTTAAAAATAAATGGGCGTGGCCTATGGACCAAAAACCATATCTCAGGAACTATAGATTTCAACGAAATTCGGTATATTATTATTTAAATGATGTACGAAATATAAATCGGTTCACAACCACGCCTTCTTCTAATATAAAGCTATTTTGAAGTCCATCTGATGCCTTCTTTGTATAAAGAACCAATGATGATAGCGGAATAAAACTTTACACAAATACGGTATTTGAAAAAGTGCTTATGAAATTACATCACTGTGAAGTATAAAAGTTGCGAACTTAGCCCTTCCTTACTTGTTTTTTTTTATTTTCTAGATTATATATACTACATTTTCATACGAATAAATATGCTAGACCATATAGAAATATATTATTATTTAAAGGATGCTTATTAAGTGCTAAGTAGCTGACTCGAAGATGAAGTGCTTACTTACATCACTGTGAAGTTGCGGCTCTGTAACCTATTTATACATTAATTAATTAATATAAGTAAATATTTGTGTGTCACCATTTTATTTTATTTTATTTCAACTTTATGAAATTCTCAAAAAATTGCGCAAATATGCAATTAAAAACAACAAAATCCTCCATTGACCTGATTTTGCATACAAAAATGCGAAAGTACCCGAAAAGTACTAAATACATCACTACACAATCGAACACACATATTTGCCGTGCATATGCCTGCAGCTACTTACACATACATTATACTTACACATACATACATTATGTAGGTGCTCTTTCAGCATCAACAACTTTATCACGTGCATACACAATATTTACCACATATGCCCCAAAAAAAGTGACACTTTCCAAAAAATTGAAACGAAAAAAAAACGGCGAAACAAAACAAACGGCATCTTGTAGTACGTTGATCGAGGCTGCAACCCACTAATTTCTTAAGAGATATACATCAGAATGAGCACAACGGCCAACGAGCCTGCGGTGACCGAATGACTGAACCACCGACCGACCGGCGGTCCACCTTTACAAGCGATGAGGCTCGATTATTTTGGGTGAAAGTGAAAGAAATCACAAAGCGAACAAAGTAAACGAAAAAGCGACACTTTTTTCGAACTCTCAAAACTACAATCATTTCGGGTCAACACGTGTACTTAAGAACGGTAAAGAAGGTACAGTTTTAATTTAATTGAGAGAAATTGAAATTTTGCAAAGGTACACATAGGTACCACATAGCATACGTGCATAATTGGCATGAAAGAAGCAGGCATTGATTTCGAATGTATGTATGTACGTACATATGTATGTGTGTATTTTATGGGCTTCTCCGCTTATGCGTTGAGCATAGAGCTTGAAGGGAACACGGCGAACATTGAATATACATTAAGAATTCATGAAATGTAATGACAAGTATTTATGTATGTTTGTACTCGTTTAATTATATGTATGTATGTCTGCACTTCAGCTCAAAAGAAAGTGTAAATTTGAGCCAGAAGACTATTTGGTTGAAAGGTAGGAGGATGCAGCAACAAGTAGAGCAAAAAAATAATAAAAATTGAAAGGCTCAAAGCGATTTATTGTAAAAAAATAACTCAAAAACTGAACTTTCAAGTGTTTGCTTACAATAAAGACGTTCAAAAATGTTGCCAAAGGGCGCAATTCTTACTTTGAGACTTCATAATTGCATATTTACATTTTCGTGCGCAATTATTTCTCTTCTTTAAGCGAAAAAGCCCATTTCACTTATTTTACACTTTTTGAAGCTCACGCATTTTTTATTATTATATTTTATGTGATTTTTTTAACAGTTCACATACTCATTATCAAGTACCGGTTGAATTTTTGAAAAATATTTGGGTCATATTGTGAGTACAGTGTATAAGTACTCCTTATTGTTCTATTTTGCTTATATTCTTACTCTTCTTAGTACTTTCGTTTTGGCATGCGTTTCTCTTGCAATATTATTGTTTTGTTGTTTTTTCTTGGAATAAACTTTCAGTATAAACTTTCCATTAATATTATTAATTAGAGGAATAAGCTTTTGTGGTTTTGATTAAGTCAATTTTTTCTCGCAGCAAATACCATAAACTCCATATGTATCATAAGAGAGTTTGTTCTGCCACTTCAGTGGAGGGCATTTTTGCCATAATTTAAATAATTTTAAGTACAATTTTTTTACTTTTTGTGATATTTTCAAACTGCTCGATTTGGCTTTAAGTTCTTTGCATATTTTAAAACAGTCGCAAAGCTCTTAAATTAAAAAAAAAAACATAGTTTTTTCCTTAACTGTTTGCTTTTTCTATAGAAAACTTCTTTAGTCTCAACGAGCTTTTTCTAAAATTTCTAAAAAGTTGATTGAAAGAGAGAGTTGGGTTGCAAATCTACGAATGTTTTCTATAAGATGAGTCATGTGTTTAATTCTGAATCAGCAATCACTGAAAGTTAGTGAAGAGGATGGGCATTCCAATGGAAATTTTAAACCGTTGAAGAAACAGTTGCCTATATCAACCATTCTACATCATTATTTATATGTATGTAATCTTAAGAGAAACTTTAGAATAAAAAAAGATTATTCGCAAAAGAAAACGGTTGCTTATGAGAAATAAAGCTAAAAGTGGTGTAGAAGTTCACGCAAGGGAGGAATGTTATCTGAGCGCCATTCACTAGGAAGTGGCCAGAAACAATTCTTTTATATATGACTCAAGCAGCTCACGACTTCCGGTCTTAGACCAAGTATCCTCTATGTAGCCAAAGAATATCCATTTGAAGGCGAGCTAAAGTGAGAAGACGAATCATTCCTTCCCACATAAAAAACCCCCTGCTCTGTAGGCAGAGGAAATCATTGGTCCATATTTGTTTAAACATGTTATTATGGCATAGCGATGATTAATGACTTTTTCATGCCTGACTTGAAGTATGTTGATGAGAATGACCTTTGGTGCCAACAAGACAGCGCTACATGCTATATAGTCAACGAAACAAACCATTTATTAAAGGAAACCTTTGGTTTTTTATTTCTTCTACAAAACCATATATCTAAAAATTAATAAATTCATGTTTATTCAAGTCTGAAACTTTTTGTTTCTTCTATTGATGCTACCAAGACTAAAATCAGCGTTTTCCCTAAAATGTTGCCTACATTTAGGGTTGCACTGAAAGTAAGTTCGCATTATTCAGATGTTCACTCAATTATTAAAGGAAACATATCTAAAAAACATACTTTACTCGACAAAATGTTTTTCATTTATCCAAGTCGGATTCGTGTTACAAATTACTTTTTCCAATTGAACCTAGACTAAAAAAATCAGCTTTTTCCCTAAAATGTTGCCTACATTTAGGGTTGTACTGAAAGTAAATTCGTATTTACCATTTTAATTATAAATCAAAGAACATCTGCAAGAAGCTTTACGTATTAATAGAAACTGTGACAAAAAAGTACCCGGAAATTGTAAATAAAACGCAAAATATTTAATTATTCATCGAAATTTATTTTGTCGCCTTCCAAGCAATTTCCACCAACTGTAATACACTTATGCCAACGATTTTTCCAGTCCTCGAAACACTTTTCATAAGCACTTTTTGGGATGGCCTGCAGGTCCTTCAGCGAATTATGTTTTATCTCTTCGATCCACTGAAAACGATTTTCACGGAGCAGCAATTTCAGTTTGATGTATAAGTAAAAATCACATGGAGCCAAATCTTGTGAATACGGTGGTTGATCGCTGGTATTCATTGCGTTTTTGGCTATAAATTTGGTGGCAGTCAAGCTCTCGTGCCATCTCTCTAACATTTTGCCTGACGATTTTCCTCTACTTTTTTATATTTTCAGTTGAAGAGGTCGAAGATAGTCCAGAACGAAACATGTCTTCAACGATCTCTCGACCATCTTTTAAGGCTTTATACTCCAGGTAGGCTTATGTTTTTGAATCACCGTGTCATAGTAATTAAGACAGTCCTACCAACTCAACAAAAAATTTTTTTTTGAAGTATTATTTATCCAGGGAATTTAAGTACAAATTTCCGGGTGCTTTTTTGTCTTAATGTATTATATATATAGTTGTAGGAATCAACTTTTTTATATTACAGTTTATATCCACTAGTGAATTTCAAAAAATCTATTTTATTTGAATATCTATCGAATGTATTGTATGTATGTATGTATGTATATATGCATGTATGTGAGTGTATTTGAGAATAACTCCAAAAATTTGAAGTTGATTCAATTATGATCGAAAGAATGAGATTTTGAACTATGTATAATGTATAAGCATATTGTAGGAATCAACTTTTTTCTTCTTTCAGTCAATCTTATACATTAATGTATTAGTGAGTATAGATTTGAGTGCACCACGTCGTATGAATTACCAGCGAAGCTGTTGATGACTTCACGATGTGTCTCTTCAAAGTGAGGCAACTATTAACAATATTCTTCATAAATATGTTAAAATCGATTATTTAAGATTTGAAGAAGAACAGTTTACGAAAATTAGTATCACCATTGATCAAACAAATTATAAAAAAACTATCAATGTATGTAATTTTTAGTAAAAAAAGCAAAAGCAGAAAAAAATACCAAATTTACCAGTCTACCAGCTTAACCCTTTAAATTTATGTACATATGTATGTCTGGTAAGCGTTGTGAGGAAAAGTCAAATGTTAAATAGTGCTGATGGGCGTAGATATATATGTACCATGTACCCTATATGTATATATGTAAGTGAGCACACGTGCACAGAATAATTAGTGAATAAAAAATAGAGCACAATTCAATTGACGTCCAAAAATAAAAGTGAAGCAATTGACAACGTGGTTGGACATAGAAGACATGTAAAATGATGGGCTTAATAAACAGTGTGATGAGCTATGAGACAGTAAAGCGTAGCAATTTCTCTTTGGAATAATTCATTTACTCGCTAGTACATTTCAATTTCCCCTCTATGGTGGTTATGCTATAATTTGGTATTTATTTGCGTATGTGTGTGTATATATAAATTCGTGTTAAACACATGAAGAAAGTAATTGAAGAAAAAGAAAGAGACGACAGAAGAATAGCCACTACGTGAGTGGTTTGACAAATAAACACGCCGCACTTATTTATTTCTTAAATTTATAAGAACACTTTTGAGTTGAGCATAAAAAGTTTAAAAAAAAATCTAAAGCAAAATAAATTGGTTTCAAAAACTTGAAATTGCTACAAATAAATTAAAAAATTTATAAAATATCTTAAAAAATTTAAAAATAAAAAAAAATATCTAAAAAATAATAAGTTTCTGAAAAAAATTTAAAAATTAAAAAAAAAATTATGAAAAAGAAAATATTTCGAAAATAATATTGGCTATTCTTCTGTCGTCTAACTTTATAAAAATATTAAAAATAAATATCAAACATTTTCTAAAATTTAAGCCGACGACGAAAATTAAAATTGATGATAGAATAAATCTAAAAATAAAGAAAGCAACCGCAAAAAAAATTAAAAGAAAAATGTTTAAGCTCTACTTGGTCTTATGCATGTATGTATGTATGCAACTACTTCTACAACGTACAGAGCGTACATATATCATTTCAGCGCCCTTAGCATACTTACTGCCACTCCTGAACACCCACAAGCTTATTAAAAAATATAAAAATTGAAAAAAAAAACAAACAATATATATTTTTGTGGAAAACTAATCAGCTTACCAAAAAATATTTTTTTTCTTTCCATATTTACAAACAAAATCCAAAAAATCTCGTCGTGCACGATTATATGAGGTCAAGGCTTAATGTGATGCCGAGACAACGGTGTCACAATAATAAAAATAGTGTTGTACAAAAAATCGCTATTCAAGTACGCGAAGAGCCAAGCCATATTGCACCGAATGACCCCGAGACGACTGCAGCTTAACAGTTATAAAGCGAGCTTAGCGCTTTTAAAGTCAGACGCCAGACAAACAATTGCGGTTATTTCAGTACACCGGCTGCAATGTACGCTAATATTACATGCTCGTATATACTTGTATATACCAATATATATGAACTCATAGATAAGTTTGTGTCCATGTCTGTTTTCAGGCATTTATATGAGCTTGTCAAGCTTGTAGGTGTTATTTTATTGAATATTTATGTAGGTGTTCATAAATTTTGTTTACTGTTAAATTAGTGGCTTTCCACCTGCATGCACATACTTACATATGTATGCATATGTAGGTATTTCTTTGTATGTGGGTGTATTGCGCAGCAACCAACCAGTTAATCGACTTGCATTTTCGTTCGCTTCCAAAAATGTTAATGGCTGTTAGGTTCGTATGAACATTCCGATCTATGCGCAAGCATTTGAAGACACGTACATATTTTTGTATGGGGGCAGGCGTATATTTACATACATATATGCTTTTAATGGTTATTATTTAGGTAATTTTATGTAATTTTTGCTTGGAGCGGTTGCTTCGTGTAAATTTATAGGATTCGTACGCCAATTAATTTCTTGTAGAGTTGTGAAAAACTGTTCTTGCAAATAGTTGCTATAATTATTTGCGCAGTTGCTATAACTGTTGCTTTAGTTGCTATAATTATTTGCACAGTTGCTATAACTGTTGCTTTAGTTGCTATAATTATTTCCATAGGTGCTATAAATGTTGCTTTCGTTGCTATAATTATTTCCATAGTTGCTATAACTGTTGCTTTAGTTGCTATAATTATTTTCACAGTTGCTATAATTTTTACTATATTCGTAATAATTAATACTTCATTTGCTATAATTGTCACACTGTGAACGAAGTTTCTGTTATTCGAGTTCTACGAAATGGTAACATTTTTAAGGCACACACAGGTTAAGGATATAGTTTAAAGCTTTACGTCGCAACGTCTCAAATCCAATTTTTGTTATTTCGAGATTGAAATATTGTTGCTGAATAATTAATAGGATTTTGGGTCATACCGAGCGATTTTATATCGTTTGCAATTATATGATTTGAAATCGGGTCTTACATTATAACATTTTTTATAGATAGAATTAAAAAGGTTGCCATATTATTCAAATATATAATATACTTAAAAAAAAGAAAAAAAATAAAACATTTATCTTAACGCAAAAAAACATATCTCAGTCAATTAAAATTCAAATTATGCGGAGTTGGCAACTCTATTTTAAAAAAGTCTTTTGAGTAAGTAAAATTTATTTTAAGTAAGTTAGTCAAGATTTTTCAAAAAACCAAACAAAAATGCACCTAATGAGACTTGAATTTATATTTAACTTACAAGGGTGCTGCCATATTTTTCAAAATTCAAAATGATTATTAATACTAAAAAAAAATTTACTAAACATAAAAGAGGTCAAATCAAGGTAATATTTTTATTATTTGTAAGAGCATTGTGCCTTTTATTATAAAATTTTTTATAGATAGAACTAAAAAAGTTGCCATATTATTCAAAAATTTAACATATTCCAAAAAAGAAAGAAATAATAATAATAATATCTATACCCAAAACACACATCTCAGTCAATTAAAATTCAAATTATGCAGAGTTGGCAACTCTATTTAAAAAAAGTCTTTTGGAGTAAGTAGGTAGATCAAGAATTTTCAAAAAAAAAAACAAACAAAAATGCACGTAATGAAACTTGAATTTATTTTTAACTTATATGAGTGCTGCCATATTTCAAAATTCAAAATTATTATTAGAACTCAATAAATTATTAATAACTAAAAATTAAATAATTCAAATCAAAGTAATTTTCTTTATTAATTGTTAAAGTATTTTTACCAAAATATCACTTTACGACGTTGCCACCTCACTTGAAATAAAAAATATAAATAATTATGCACACTTGAAAGTGAATGTTAAATCAAAATAATGTTTTGGTAGGTGGAATTCAATTATATAATATAAATTTCAATAAAAAATTGTTTAAATATTATTATAAAAAAAGAAAAACATTAACAACGACTGCACAAAAGCTGTAACAGCCTTCACAGTTGTATTTCCAACAGATTAAAAGGTTATATCTTTAACTTGATTTTGATCGTTGACAGACAGACGTACATGACTGATCATTCATATACATATACTTACTTAACTGCTAGGTCGCACTTTAACTTAGATGCACTTAACCAAACTGCTGGAACTAGTGGCGAGTCTATATCGGTTAGATGTTACACAATATATGATCCGAATTAATAGTTTAACCTTAAGCAAGCAGCTCATAGTAGATGTTTTCCAGCCAATACCAGCAACCACCAAACCTTCTTGATCGTCAACACTGACTTGACTAACCTTTTTACCGACTCCACGCGATTCGACATAGATCGTTTTCGCTTGACTTTATCGTAAGTGGCTCACTGCCACACTTTTCATCACCAGTAACCTTCCGCTTCGTAAATCGATCAAATTTATTGCGTTTCCATTGCTTTATCGATATTTTCGTTAATTGGTCCTCCAGAGCGTGATCTTTGACATCAAAATTTTCGGAATGGACCAAAGATCGGAAAAAATCGAATCTCATTTCGTAACTACAATACAAAATATTTTTAATTTTTTTTTAATACGAAATTTAATTTTTAAATTAACCTCTGGCTTTTAACTAAATATTGCTTGACCATATTTATATTAATTTTAGAATTTTTTTTGATGCTACCACAAATAAGTCTAAATTTTTCACCACTAAAATATTTTTGAAATATACAAATTTTCAAAATTAATTTTGCATTTGTTTGCGTGCTATATTCAAAATGTTGTTTGTCTCGCACAAATTTTCTTCACCCAGTGCCTCCCACCGCCGTTGGCCACAACGAAGCTTGTTTTCTTGGCTTTGGCCGACACGCAATCGAAAACCAAAAAAACAAAAAAAACACAAACGTTTATATTTTGGAAGCTTCTCTTTAAACATTGGATGATTAAACGACAGAGACAGTGTGGAAAGGCAAAGAGAAGTGGCAAGCATCACGAGGCGGTCTTATACACACATTTGTACACACACATTTATTTGTAGACGCCAGTATAAGTCAGCGCGTTCATCTACCGTCTGTCTGCCGTTTCAATTTGTATGAAACTCTGCGCTTGCGAGTGTATTTCGGTTTCGCTATTCGTCGGTGGCTTGTCAAAAATGTTTTGTCGACTGCGAAGTGCACGATTAAAATATCTATGCTCATAGGCACAACAACAACAATGCACAATTAATTTGTATGTTTGTATGTATGTATGGAAATGTGTATATAATATATTAAGCTTGTGTTTGTTTATTTTTTTCTCGTGAGTGTGTGTTGCTTGGCGCAGAGTTTTTTAGTTAACTGTGTTTTTAGGCCAACTTTCAGTTTTAAGTGACTCTTTGATGGCCACAAACCAAAAAACTGAAGCACATACTTGTACTCATAGAGAATCTAGTATTTTTTTCATGTCCAGTTTCGAAGTGCGGCGGCTCAAGGGTTTTTGAGTTCTTATGTACATACATACATATATACCTATATTGTCTACCTATATATTTTGTTGTTGCGTGTTTCTATTAAAAAGGGCCAAGTTACTAGTAATTAAGTGTGCTAACGTGTTTTCTGTTGTTTTTGTATGGCAACATGTTTTTTTTTGTTTTAAAGTTGCAGGTTCTCGTCTGTTGTAAGATCTAGTTACCACTTGCCCATGAGAAAACTATTGTAAGAAAGTTTGCACTCGAAAGCTCTACTCTCTAGCACAGTTATTTGGTTCTCAAACATAAATGCAGAAATAAATTGTTTCACATTTGTTAAGGTTATGTCAGAAAATGTGCTCTAAATTTCGGTTTTAACAAATCAAGTACAGGAAAAAATAAATTTTTGGATTCAGCAAATCCAGAAAGGGAAAAATTAATTTTATTATATTTTTTAGGTTAAGTTCGAAAATTTTTACTACATTTCTGATTTTAACAATTCTAGCAAGTTTTATGACGTCACTTTAGCGATGAATAGAATTTTTAATATTTACATCGCATTAATTATATGAAAAGATCTAACTTCTTCTTCTGCTTTTTTGTCGAAAGATCCAATTACTATTCAATTAAAGTCCCGCGAATAGTATAAAACACAGAGTTGGCAACCCTAACTTCAATTGGCCCAATAATTTTCAAGTTTTCTAGAGAATTTACGATTCTTATGAAAATATTCTTTTGCGTGTACAAGAAAAATTAAAGTTTTCGGGTGAATCATGTGGCGGAAAAAGCAAAGAAAAGCAATTAGTGTTAAGCAAAAATAATAGCAGACAAGTTTGAAAACAAAATATGCATGCGTATGTATGTATGTATGTATTTGAAAAATTATACTACGCAAAAGGCATTTTTTGCGAATTCTTAGAATCAAGTTTTGTTTCTTTTTTTCAATAAGCGAGACATATGTGCTCATATGAACGATTAGAAGCACTAGGGTGGTTCAAAATAGCAAAAGATATTTCACTTAAAAAAATCCTTAAACTAATAATCCAAAAATTTTTTTTGTTTGATTTTTGATTTATTTCTTATGTTTTTTATTTATTTAATGCAGAAAAAATAATAAAAACGAAAAGTATTTCTAAAATTTCAAAAACTTAAATTTTTCTTTAAAATATGTTATTAAATACATTATATTTTATTTTAATCTATAAAAACTTTTAAGCTCTCTGATTTTTGATTTATTTCTTATGTTTTTTATTTATTTATATGCAGAAAAAAATAAAAAAAATTTATAATTTTCAAAATTTTAATAATTTGTTTTTTTTTTTATTTTATCAATTATCAAAATATTTAAACTCTCTAATTTTTAATTTATTTCTCATTTATGTAAAAGCTTTTTATTTACATCTCTATAAGTTCATATTCTACTTATAAAGAAAATCTAAAACAAAAAAGTAATAAATTATTTTTTTTTTAATTTTATTCGATTTTTTATTTATTTCTTAAGTTGTTTATTTATTAATATGCAGAAAAAATAATGAAAACAAATAGTATTTCTAAAATTTCAAAAACTTATTTTTTTTTTAATTTTTTTTATTATATACATGCATATATTATATTTTATTTTAATTTATAAAAACTTTTAAGCTCTCTGATTTTTAATTTATTTCTTATATGAAATTTTTTTATTTACTTCTCCACAAGTTCATATATTACGTATAAAAAAAAATCTTGAAAACAATAAAATACATTTTTTTAATTTTATTTGATTTTTGATTTATTTTATTTAAATAAAATAACAATAAAATAATAAAAAAATTAATATTTGAAAAATTTAAATTTTTTTTTAATTTCTATATTTTATTTTATAAATGTATATAAACTTTCTGATTTTTAATTTATTTCCAATTTTTATTATTTTTATTTTATTTTCATGTCCATAGGTTCATATTTTACTTATAAAAAAATCTTTAAAAAAAATCAAATAATTTTTGTTTTAATATTTCAAAAATTCATTTTTTTTTAATATTTTTATTTTATTATAATTTATAAAAATATTTAAACTCTCCGTTTTATCATTTATTTCTTAAATGAAATTTTTGTATTTAAATCCCCATAGGTTCACCCTATTATTTATATCAAGAAAAAATTATATAAAAGTTTAAAATACATTTTTTTTAATATTTTTATTTCATTAGAATTTATAAATATATTAAAACAATTTGATTT
The DNA here is from genome assembly GCF_024586455.1 of Bactrocera neohumeralis. Classification (NCBI taxonomy): domain Eukaryota; kingdom Metazoa; phylum Arthropoda; class Insecta; order Diptera; family Tephritidae; genus Bactrocera; species Bactrocera neohumeralis. The sequence continues at coordinate 20,707,840 of NC_065923.1, forward strand.
TTTGAAATTAAATGAAAGTTTTTTATTTACATCTTCATAGGTTCACCCTATTATATATTTTTGAATAAAATTATTAAAAAAAATTAAAAATTTAAACATTTTTATTTTATTTTACCTTATAAAAATATTAAGTCTCTTTTATTCTTTTCTTTTTTTATATGAATTTTATTTATTTAATAGGTTGACCCTATTATTTATATACATATGTACATATGTATATGTAGAAGAAAATCACAAAAATAAATAAAAAAATTAAAAAAAATTTTATTTTAATTTTATTTTAATTTATTTATTTATTTAAAAAAAAATATTAAAACTCTTTTGTTTTTATATTTCTTTTTTAATTTTTATTTATTTACATCTCCATCGGCACATACTTTGATTTATATGCACAGACATTTTTATTTAAATAACTAAATTTCCCAGAAACTTAAACGAAATTATTTGAAATTAGCATTTAAATACATATATGCAAAGATATATGTATAAATATAATATATATATTCCACATATACATACATATATATATATACAAATTGGCATGCTAAATGCGTATTAAAGCCATTCGCCAATGTTTTGTTTATTCCGCATATCTGCGTTATTTGTTTTTCTTCGCTAGACTTTTTGGGACTAGCCGCCTTGACTCAGGAAAGAATTTAAAGTAGTAACATAGCCATAAAAACCGGTTTTTTGTTTTGTTCTCTAAGGCTATTTCGAATTCTAGAATCGTTGTACTTTTCTTTAGCAAAAGTTCTTTGTAAGCAGCTCTTTCACTTTTATTTTTATTTTGACTGGCGCACATACATATACATATGTACATACAATGATATCTATTCAAAGGAAGTGACAAATTATATAATTCTAATTTTTTTTTTCAAAATCGTTTTTGATGTCTTTATTCATAATGGAATTAGGCATAAAAGAAAAAATATATATATAAAATGCGGTGAAAATCTACTAATATACATATGTATATGTTAAGGCTAAAATCTGAATTTGGAGTAAAATTTTCAAATACTTCTGCTTCTGGCAAGTTTTTGATCTATGGGCATTTCAACAACACTTTTTTTAATTTTCCAAATTTTAATCAGCAACTACTAGAAATTCCGACTAGCAAGTGTATTCCCTCTAAATTTTATTATGATTAGTTGGTTGGTTGCAAAGAGCGCCAGAATGCAAGCGGCATCCCGGTAACCAATGAAGCCTTATCCAGCACCTGATTTTTTTCTACTAAAAATGTTTCTGTGTATCATCATCCTTCGCGCATGCTCTGCATTCTGCTTTGACAATTTTCTGAAGGTGGAAGCTTAGGTCACCCTAATGACTCTAACAATGTTAGTGGTCTCTGTAGAGACCTAAAAGTAGAAGCTTTTTGATCTGTTCACCATCATAACTACCCGAAATGCCCTGTTGCTAGTGTTCCAAGACCTATGACGCTCCTCAACACTTGAATGAGCTGAAAAACTGAGGGTGTTTATGTTCCTGGCTACCCCCAAGCGGGCCAACTCGTCTGCCTATTGCGTTTTCTTCTATTTCTATATGACAGAATATCAGTTGACTTTGATGGAGTTCCCCACTGAGAGTCTGGCTGAACACTGACAAAAAGATATTTAGTAAACCATATTTTATTTGTAGTTGTTTTTGTTATTTTTGCATTTTTGTAATATTATAATTTTGTTGCGCCAATGTTGACCAACATTTCCTTTCCAAAATTTTTTTTTTCGTACAACGACCAATGAAATTCTGCGTCTCTGGCAACACTACCGTTTAATTAACATACAAACTTACAACCATATGCATGTAATTATTTATAACCACATATATCTACTTTATCTACCATTAAAACAACAACAATGGCTTGCTGATTGTGCCCAATCATCTAAAACACCGGCAGTCAGTGGGCATTCAATTTTCGAGAAACGTGTTTCTAGCGCTGAATTAAGAACTACTTGACGCTTATAGTGCACATATACACATACAAGTATATACTGGCTAATATACAACTGTATGTATATTTATATTTGTCACACAAAACTCTCGAAATTCGTTATGATTATTTAGGTGTACATTCGTAAATGTTAGTCGACCAAATATTTGTCTACGTATTTGTAACGAACAGCATTTTTTCAGTTGCTAGCAGTTGTTGCTTTTCAACGCAACCGAAAATGAGCTTTTAGGTATGACAACAAAATTGTCAAAGCCAACAGTCAGCAAGTTCTTCACAGCGACATTTTGCTTTCGTCTATCTATTATATATATCTATTTGACAGATCACTAGTTCATCATTTGCTTAACTTATACATATGTATATATGCGCATTGGTATATATATTCATATACATATATGAATTATGTAGAAGAATAGACACGTGCATAGCGTCTCAGGCGGGCATGCGTGACTGGCGAAATGTGAACTTGACTCGTTGGCTCATTTACGACTATCGATATATGGCATATAATGTAAGTATGTTTTGTGTGTGTCTGAATTGGAAGAATGAGTTATATGCGTGCTGCTTGGTTCTAAAGTGAAGCTTCTAAGCAAAAGTATGTGAAATCTGTGCCCTCACATACATGGTTATATACATGTTTACATGTATTGTCCAAAGTTTTGCTTTCATTATATCTATTTACTATTCTTTTCCGTACTGTTTTCTCTTTTTTGTTGTTTACTTTGACGTTTATTTCTAGTTATACCAAAATTAATGGTTTGCTTTGTCGTTTTCTTTGTGCGCTTCTTCTAAAGATTTTCGCTTTTTGCCTAGACTTATATAATGTGTTTGTGCTGGTCGCATTCGTATGTGGTACATACTCGCACATATATTTACAAGAAGCGTTTGAGACGTGCGTGGAATCAAAAGAACAGGTTGTCACAATTTTGCTTTCGACGCACCCTGTAGAGCTCAATTGAAAAGAATTCTGTAATAGTTTAGTTTTTCAATAGAAATTAGTTGTGCCTAGAAAATATGAAATTTCTATGGGGGGAACACCGCTGCGTATGAGTAATGGAAAAGTACTGCATTTTTTTCTTCAATAGTATTTTATTTTAAGTACTATTCTTTAATAATTATGTATTTATTTAGTATTTTTGAAGTATAGTATTTTTGGAAATTAGTTTTTTTTTTTGTATTTGAATAATAATTTAATTTAAATAATTATTTTTTATTTTTAATATTTTTTTTATATCCAAATTTTTTTTTTTATTTTTAATTACATATAATAATTACTTGTTTCCACTTGTGAATTATAAAAATCAAAAAATAATTTGTTTTAAATATTTTTTTTTAATTATATTAATTATTATTTGTTTCCACTTGCGACTTTCAAAAATTGTTCAATAATCCCGTTTTTTCTGATTTAGATTTAACTCTATAACGTATTGACTGAGCTCCTAAAACAACATAATGCAAGTCCACAAATCAATAAAAAAAGTATAAATATATTTCAAAATATCACACCCAAATGTTGTAAATAATGTTGAGCTAAAACCTATGCTCTATAATTGCTAACTTAATAATACATACTAGGGTAGTTCTAATATTGTTAAATATGATATTATTCGTAAAAAAGTCTTGCTATGTAATAGAACACACATTGTTTGAAGAATTTATTTAATTACAATACATCTTTGTGCATACTAGGGTGGTTCTAATATTATGAGAAATGGTATTATTCGTAAAAATGTCTAGCCATATAATAGAGCACGCATTTTAATTTTAAATTTATCAATTAACAATGTATCTTAATACATACTAGGGTGGTTCTAAAATTATCAAAAATGATATTATTCGTAAACAAAAATTTAATCTCACCATTTGAGAGAGCACGCATTTTTTAAGAAATTTATCAAATTACAATAGTTAATAATACATACTAGGGTGGTTCTAATATCATTTACAATGAAATTATTTGAAAAAAAGTAATGCAATTTAATAAAGCATACATTTCATAGAATTGACACAATTATTAAAAGGTATATAAATAGTGTTTTTGGCATAAAAATGTTTGGCTTCTTGTTTTCTGGAAGAACAGCTTATTATTATTTATAAAAAATAGAGAAAAAGTGATAACCTTTGGGCTCTTAATTAAAATTTTCCTTATTTCTTTATTTTCATGCTTCTAAGATGAAAAGGAACACTTACCAATCACATAAATATATGCACATACATTTAAATCAGATAAGAGCAAATCTATTTCTCTTTCTACGATTTCATTATTCTATTTAATTATTATTTTAATATTTTGTACTGCTTTGTAACTAATAATTAGTTTGGACGTTGTTATTATATTACGATTATCGATTTGGTTGCTTTTCACCTTTGTTCGTAGCTCACCAGCTCGCCTGGTGGCCGCACCACACCGCACACTCCACAAACACTATTAGCACCAGATGCCATGTACTCTCTTGCTTGCCTCTGGCTTCGACAATTCTTAGTTTGCAATTGTTGCTGCGTATTTTATTTAATTGGCAGTCCTTGAACTTGACTTGGAGTGCGCACGTACACATACATTGATACACGCATATACATAATTGGAAATATATATATGTAAATACACATTTATAGTAGAATAACAATTACAGTAATGTATGTATGTAGACACTTTTTTCGGGTTTCAATTGAGTTAAAGAGAAATACGCACGCTAATATTCAGTCGTAGCATGCTACTTGAATTCACTCCGAATTCAGCCAGTCAGTGAATTAGTCAGTCGTGTAAATATATTTTCTTGTATATACTTGTAATTGTTTTTTGAGTACAAATATTGCTATATGGGAAATGATTACTTTTGGTGGTGAAATTGTTTTAATTTTCCATAAATCATTATATATTTGGAGACAGCTATGGACCTCTTTCAAAAAATGTTAAGAACTACTTACTCTTAGCAAAGTAAATTTCGCAAATGTAGGTATTCTTACTGGAAAAGACTGCCTAATAGGTTCACACGCGGTGCGGCTAAATATTTTGAAGGACGCTTTTCACCAAAGCTGCTTGTTGGCAGGCAATTCTCTTATCACTTTCTCCTTTCCGACTTTACCAGACTGAGGCTGAAATATCTCGATAGACACACTTTCGGGAAACCTAGCGAGATGGCTGGGATTGATATTAATTGCCTTAACAATTTTGTGGTAAGCTCAAGACGCCTCTATAAGCAATTTTAGGAGCTGAAGGGTAACACAAACGACGAACAATTATCCAAATGAGAGTCATCGATTGAGATCAACCATAAGACCTAATCTAATCGTTATATATCTTGCTATCATCTAGTAATTGTAATAAGTAACTAGCTTATCATGATCACGATGTAAAGTCATAATACGCTTAGGCTCTTCGCGATAGATGATGACCTGGATTCCTATATCTATATCTATTACTATTACTTATTACATTTACTAAATGATAGCAAGATATAAAGTATAACGATTAGGTTAGGTCTTATGGAATTTTCCCATTTCTTTGTTAAATTATGTGATATAAAACGAATTTCAGCGACTTTTTCACTTCGCGCAAGGAGAACCGTTGAAAATTTGTATTTTTTAAAACGAACGATTCATTTATGTTTTCTGAATTTTTAGACATTTTTTTCTGGTAAATCGTGTCTAAGTGTTAGGTGGCAACCCTCTTTTTGATTACGCTACTTATCAACTCGATCATGAGTATTAAATGCAAAAATATTTTAATCACTAATTAATTAATTAGAAAAAATACAAGGTGGCAACTCTGGTCTCAAATATTTTTAAAAGTTTTTCAACACCAATATGAATAAAGAGTAGAAACGTATTTCCCACAGCCTGAAAAAAAATAGTAGAAGGCAACCCTACAAACAGTTACTTCGAATGAACTTTTTTATTAACACTGAGCATATTGAGTTTCAAAACAATTTACTTTTGATATCGTACTGTTTCAGAAATTTCTCTGGGCCTTATGATGTTTAAATATTTTTCAATACTAATATGTATAATGAGTAGGAAGATATTTATCAGCCTTTGTAAAAAAAATTGTAGATGGCAACCCTACAGTTTTGAATGAAAATATCTAATTAACGTGAAGAAAATCCTATTCCAAGCTAATTTATTTACTTTCTTGGTATTTCTTACTGCTTGAGAACATTTGAGTATTTTCTTACTGTACAGTTGTGCATCAAGGGCAAGTGGCAACCTTGTTTTTTGCTTAGCGTACTTATCAACTCCACATAAATAATAAGTAAAAAATATTTTTGTTACTAATTAATATTTTTTTAATTAGAAAGAAAGAAAGAAAATAAGAAGTATGGCAACACTGGCTGAAAATATTTACCTATGTATATTCAAAAATAGTTATCAACGTCACATGAATAATAAGTAAAAAAATATTTTAGTTACTAACAAATATTTCTTATTTTCTAACTAAAAAATATGGCAGCACTGGCCGGAAATATTTAACTATTTATAAAAATACTTCACATGAGTAATAAGTTAAGAAAAAATATTTAAGTTACTATAATTTTTATTTTTATTTTTAATTTATTTTTAATCAGAAACTAAAAAATATGGCAGCACTGGCCGGAAATATTTACCCATATTTTTAATTCAACAAACATATTTCCGCTTTTTACCACTTTTAAAATAAAAAATAAACTGTTGGCAACCCTACATTTTGAATTAAAATTTTTATAAACACCAAGCATATTGGTTTCCAAAAATAAATTATTTACTTTTTATATTATACATTATTATATAAATGCGAGCAGAGTACAACCACTTCACTCTGTACCTTTAAGTTTAGAGTTCAACGAAAGTCTTGCCATACACCTCCACAAACATACATATGTAATTTTCGATAAATTATTACAAACACATCTAATTTCTAAATTTTGTTTTGTTGTTTTTGTGTTTTGTGCATGTTGTTAAGGCGTAAAGTGATTGCAAATTAGAAAGTACCGATTGATAATGGCAAACCGGCATGAATTGAAGTTATTCGTCACTTGCGTGCGTATATTATTCGTGGCGTTGTTGCTTTTTTTCTGCTTCTGTTACTGTGTCTTTTTTGTAATTTTTTTTTGTTTTCATTTCTCATTTGTCTGCGTGATTTGTTGTTGTGCGTGCGGGCTTTTTAAGCTATTCGATACACTGTCATTGCTTATGCATACGAGTTCAAGTGATCATCACTTCAATTGCTTATACCCTATAGCGCACAGTCACACACACACACATACACATGCGTATATACCCACATCTGTACATATAGTATAGACACCTAACGAACCATGCGAGCAATTGGCCAACTCATTTTTTGTTATTCGACACTTTCTATTGCTGCGGTGGCCATGTGTAACTAGTACTCATAAGCCTCTATGTATGTATGTCTATATGTGTACATGTAAGAGACATTCAAATGTAACAACAATGCGACATTCATGCCGAAAAGTGAAAAGACCTGACTGGGTGTTTCCTAATGGTTCACACGTGTGTCGCATCCGATAATATCGCGAGCACTTTACGCCGGCTGTGAAGGAAACTCGCACCTCAGATATTCATGAATATATGTACAAGTATGTATAGTATGTATTGAGATTAATATCGCATTGATTTTGATAAAAAAAAGTAGGGCCCTCCGGGTCATTTTCACTTTTGCTACATTGTTGCGCAGATTCATCACTCTAGAGCTAGTTAAAAGGCTTTTGCTTGCAATCTGCATTCGCCTTAAGGTAAAATGGCTCAGCAGTTTTTTGAGCAAAAATTCCTAAACAGTTTTGGAACTGAAAATTTCATAAATTACCAATAAGAGTATAATATTTATGTTTGAAAAAATCTTTCGATCAATAAGCAAAGGCGTATAGTATACATATATTTATGAAAATATTCTGTTCTTCGGAATTCCATGTTGGGGATTCCCCTTTCAATTTTGGAAACAAAATTAAAATTGCAACAATTTCACTGTAATTTTGATTCAAACCGTTTGTGAAAACGTCAACATTGAAATTTGATTCATATACAGGAATAACAGACACTAGATTGCGCTATTGTGACGTCATACGCTATAGAATGAATAGAGGCTACAAGAAACAAAAATAAATCTTTATTGTATTGACTTCGCCGGGACAATTTTGCTTTTATAATTCTAGGTAACAGCTCTCAAAGCTTAAACTGCAAAGCAGTGCTTAAAATTATAAAAATTTGCCTCTGCGCTCTACTGATAATGGGTTCCACGGAGCGGCAATTTCAGTTTGGGGAACAAGAAAAATTCACACCGAACCAAATCTGGTGAATACGTTGGGTGATCGATGATACTTTTTGCATTTTGGAATTTAAATTCGGTCAAAATTATGCTCGATGCCATGGTGCATTAACATCGTGTAAAATCCATGAATGGTTCTTTCACAACTCTAGCCGTTTTTGACGGATGTTCTCAAGCAAACACCTCAATACCGTCAAATAGAACCCCTTATTGACCGTCTGTACCTCCGGAACATATTCATGATGCAACAAACCACGAATATCGAAGAAAACAATGAGCACCTTATTGATTTTTGAGCGGCTTTGGCGTAGATTTTTTCGTTTCGGCTCATTTTTTTCTTCTATTCCGATGTCAAACTCATAAACCTATCCCCCGTCGGCAAATCTAATGCTCTCCAAAATGTGGTAACGTAATTTGCGCCATTAAGCATATTCAAAGATACCTGTTTACTGTACTCTTTTTAAAAAAATTTTATGAAGGTTATTAAATGTAGGCTCTAAGCTCAGTAAAATCAGAATATTGTTTTGGAAAATTGGTGTAACTGCTCCTTCGCCTTGCCCAAAATATTCTTCATTTAAACTTTTTATAATTAAGCCATTCTAAGCCCACTTTTGAATTTTAAATACGACAACTCTGACAATCTAAGATATAGCAATTGTTTACTCTACGTTTTCAAAGCATGATATTGAAATTTTTTACATTTTCTGAAAAATTTATTATAATAATGCATGGATTTTGTATACCCAGAAAGTAAATATTTCAAAAAACATAAGACCTACTGGTTTTTAAAAAATATGATATTTCGTTTTGAGGAAATTTGATAGAAATTTGATGATGTTTTCGATTTTAACCCAAAAAAAAGGTTTCCGCCTTAGTATTTTATATGTAAAAAAGCGATTGTTCAAGATGAAAACAAAAAAATCCCAAAACACACATACATTTTGAGGTTATATGTAGGAAAAAGGTGTTAACGCAAAAGTTATACATCTTTTTATTTAATTCTCTCTCTCATAAAATATACCTTGTAGTATAACGCATAATATACCATATGGTACTTGTATAACGCATACACAGCCTGTTACCACTGGCACTGATTCACTGATTGGGAGCGTGGGAGTTTCGTCTCGTGTTAAATAATGTTGTCGCTATTTATTAAGGCAAATGACTTCCCCATCGTACGGTTATCTATGACATCATACATTGATAGCTAAAATATTTATACGCACATTAGCCTTCCCCTACGCACTTATTAATAAATTAACAATATATAAGCATGCAAGTGTTGGTGGGTTAGTCGCCACTATTTCGTTATCAAAAACGAAAAAAAATCGCTTGCGTATCTAAAATAAAACTAAAATCAAAATCACAAAATCGTACAACAAAAACAATAGCGATGAAAGCTACAAGTGCGTGGAAATAAATAATAGCACACGCACAAAAAATATAAGGAAGCGAAGTAAAAAAATATAAAATAGAATATACAAAACAAAAGTAAAGGAAAAGCAACAAATTTTAGTTAATATGCTCAAATTTGCTTTGATTTTGTTTAGGTCAACGAACTTATTTGAACTACTTTTTTCTCAGACACACATATTCTTTAAACATACGTGTGTACATATACATATACATATATGTATATATGTTGTTGTGATTTAGTCATTTATTTATTTTATGTTTTATAAATTATAAGCAGATAATGCGTAGGCTTTTATGTAGCGGCCGAAGGCGGTCGGCATAGAGATTATCTTAGACTTTTTGTTATCGCTAAATTGGAGCATGTAAGATTTCTTGCAATAAAAATAAAAATATATGCATGTTAAGGTGCGTGTTTGCGACTTTAAAGAGGTGTGGTTGATATATTGCAAATATTTTTAAACAAATATACATCTATGACAAAGCCTCTTATGAAGTTTCAGGTTTTAAATTAAAAAATAATTTTATTTTTTTTAAACTAAAAATCATATAATGGCAGGGATAATAAAATATTGAATTTTTCTTCAAGGTTCTAATATTGGGTAGTCGAAAAGTTTTTTCGTATTTTGTCTATAGATGTCGTTGCAGTCTTAAAAAAAAAATAAAATTCGGGGTAGTTGAAAAAAAGTTACAGGAAGAATGCCATGGAAGCTACCAATGAAATTTGTGAAGTTTGCGGAAACGATTATGTATCAGTTCGTGTAGCACGACAATGGTTCGCTCGCTGCCGTTCTGAAAATTTCGAAATTTCGATTTACACTGATGAAAGTTTAACACTGATGGAATAATGTCTCTAGCGGAAAAAAGGCAAAAAGTGGTCGATATTAGTATAAATATAAAAAAAAAATAAGTTGAAATTTGATTAGAAATACGAAAACACTTTTCCGACTACCCAATATTCCACTTTTTAAATCTGAGTATTTAACTAGAATTTTGTCACACCTTGTTCGTATAGCTAGGTTTTTTATATCCCAGTATTATTATTTTATTTAATCTACAACTTCCTCAAGTGTTCAAGCTCATTTCAATCAGCTACAACAATTTATGTATCTTTAAAAGCGTTTTTCTCAAAACTACATTACTAAAATGCTTTGAGTGCTTACACGGAGACAAATGAGCCGATTACTGCATTAGGTTAAAAATCTACCAGTCAAAAACAACCGTCGTCACTTTCACAAAGCGGAGGATCTATTCCTGGCTTGAGACGCCTAACACTTGGTGGCAGGGAGTTAGAGATGTCTAAAGCGGTCAAATTCTTAAGCCTCATATTAGACTCCGTAAGGTTGAGGAATAGACATGTGGAAAAAACTATGTCCAGAGCCACCAAAGTGCTCATGATATGCAGACGCCTGGCCGGTAGATCGTAGGGCTGCAAGCCAGGTATCATCAGTTGTGCTATATACCATGATCATAAGACCTTGCTTATGGCAGCAAGGTAAAGATAATGTCGTCTCAATAAATGAAGGCCTTAGGGGAAGACACACCACTGACCCCTCTTCCAAGAGATAGCGTTACGGAGGGGGTAAACTTCACAAAGAAGTTCAAATTTAATCTCGGCAGTAAAGCGGAGTGGAGTGATTTCACGCTCGACCTACTACTGAGGGGCAGCACTATCCAGTGGTACACTGAAGGTTCATTCGTACCAATGGGATGCTTTTCTGGCATCTCTCAAGTAGAAGTCTTTATAGCAAAGAATGTAGTGTGCAGAAATCAATATCCAAAGCAAATATCGCAACCAGCGTATGATTATACTCAGCGGTAGTCAAGTGGCACTAAAAGCGATCTCAGCTTATGAAGTCAAACCGCTATTAGTAGAGGAGTGATAAGAAGACTGAACCGCCTACCAGTTCGTAACCATTTACACCTGATCTGGGTGCCGGGGCATAAAAGGGTAGCCGTCAATGAGCTTGCCAACGAACTTGCCCGCTCTGAGGTGGCTTCCGGAATGATGGAGCCAGAACCAGGCATTGGGGAGGAGTCCTACACCATGAAGGAGGAGGAGAGAGTGGAGAGAAAACGGCACTGGCAACAGACAACAGGAATGCACCACGCCAACTTAATATTAGGAGGTTACAACCTAGCAAGGTTTACGGATATGATCAACCTCCTCGAGACAAATTCAGTCTCCTATACTACTGGGCACTGCAGGCTCAAGAAACACTAGTCCAACATATGCTTAATCTCTTGCGCAAACTGCCGGTTTTGCGACATCGAACCGGAAACTACAGAACACCTGATTATAGATTGACCAGCACATTGTAGAAGCCGGCTCAAAGCCCTTGGGTCCATCTATGTGGACAGAGATCGCACCACCTCCATCGCGCCCAGTAAGCTGCTGAAATTGTTCAGAGTGCTGGACCTTTGTGATCATATGTTCTCTCTCTGATACAAGAGAGGACAAAATAGACGATAGGTCGCAGTGCAAAACATCAATTATTTTCTATCTATCTATCAGTTCTGCATATTTTGTATATGGTTCTTCATACAATGAGTTTAGGCATGCCACGGACGTCCAATTTCTTGGTTAAAAATCAAATCAATATATGTGACCTGGTCTACGGTAAGGGGGCTTAGGTGTCAAAAAAAAGGAGAACAATTAATGAGATAACGAGAAACTGACGATTATTTTTAACAGCTTTTCCCAGAAAACTAGTTTTCGCACGTTAGCTCCCTTTTCGTGGACCAGGTCACATATGCTTAATATCTTCTGCTAGAGAATTTTACATTTTAAGTTTCAACCAGGGGGAAGCCGGAATCACTGTAACAGTGTAGGATCTTCTCAACCCGTTTGTAGATGGGGTGTAACTCGAAAAATATTTAACTTTTTATTCAAACGCTTTACTGTGTATTTATAAAATATGTATAAATAAGTAATTAAAATTTTAAGACAATTTTCTCAGTATTCTTTTAACTCACAATTCTTCTTCTTCTCTTTTTAGGCTATCGCACTAGTTGTGTTTATTAATTCAACGAAAAAATAAGATATATGAGTAACTCATTTCAAAATCACAATAAAAGGTAAGTGTCTTTGATAAAAAATACGCCCAATTGTAGGCAACATTTTTATATCTGCTTGGTTGCAAAATTCTAAAATTTTATATTAAAAATATTTTAAAATATATTTGAAATAAAAGAACTTGCCTTTAAAACACACACAATCCGAAATCTCTGAACTACACACTATCAAAACACTGAAGACTGAAAAACAACTGTTCTAAAATCTGAATACACATCATCCCAAATGTGGAACTTGTTTAACAAAGTAAAATGCTACGGTGAACCCCACCTTTTTTATAGGTTCACATACGAGCATGTATTCTTCTATATGCATACATATATGTATACAGACATACATACATATATTTATATACACCCAACCATTTGCATTATGTTTCCTAAATTAAGCAGTGAAATACAATAATTAAAGTACCGCATTCGCAATAAATATGGTCTTGCGGGTATTCCCAGATACCTTATCAGCAGTAGTTGAGTACCAAAGCATTGCTACGGGACTATAAAAGACGGCAAGCGAACACAATTGGCACAGTACATTTCGCTAAGTCGCACAGTTTGCCAAGAAACACCAACGAGAAGCCATGGATTTAAAAATTTTCTTGCTACTCTTCACTTTATTTGTTGGTATAGCGTTGGCTGCAAAACCCACCATAGATCCAAAGCTGAAATGGCACCGACCAGTTGGTATACCACCACAGTGGTATAAAACGGGTAACACAGAGAACGGAAAGGCGAATCAACAGTCATAAAAGTTCCGTGGAATTACTCCAGTAGCTTTTTAATTTTTGTGCAGGAGTTCATGTCTAAAAATTGTGTAATTTAAATGTAACAGTATATAAATAGTTATGAATATATATATAAGAGTGTGGTGAAAAAAATTAAAAATTTTTTTAAATTTATTTGAAACACAAAAATTACTAGTCTGGAGGTTTCGCTGAGTTTTTCGTCTTTTTGTGGTATGTGTGTTGTTGTAATTCGACTTGTGAAGTATTCTAAAAGCTTTAAGTGATTAGCGAATGAATGTTGTATTTATTGTAATTTCTGGCAACACTTTCCACTGCTGCCCTGCTTCCCAAGACACTTCTGGCCGATATGCGATACGAGGTTGCTGCCTTCATTGCTGCTTGGCTGTCTATGTAGATGTGGACTGTGTAATTGCCTGTACGTGCATTAGAGGCCAGCTCCGCGGCTTTCGCAGTAGCAAAGGCCTCAATTTGAAATATACTGCAGTGGTCCGGCAACCTAAAAGGTTGCCTTATGCCTATATGTAAATTCTCCTTCAGCCAGTAGTCCTTCCGCCGATTTTGCTATGCAGTTTTCAGCGAAGAGGTCTATAGGTGGCCGGTTTGGTACCAGTTCGTCGTTGGAGTTGTTCTTAAAGCTCCCGTTAGACACAGCGCAGCGAACCTCTGAACCTTTTCCATTGGATTCCGGTAGGGTAGGGCAGAATTGGCTGTGTAGCACCAGTGTATGTGAAAGGGAGAGAGCCTCCAGGTTGTGCCGAGCATTTGCAAAAACGCATATAATGTATTGCTGGTTTTCCTCGCTATTTCTTCCATATTGTGCTTCCAACTGCTGTTCAGTTCTGGAATGTATTGAGAGTGGTAGTCATAATACTGTTAATGGCCTGTAGACCCGTTAAGTAGCCATAATCTCTTCTATGCCGAGATCCTCCCATCTTCCCGAACCTTGCGTATGGATATTCTATACGCTATCTGCCGCCTTATTGATCTGGAGGGTGGATAGATGGTTACCTTCGCTTTGGGCACCGATGGAATACGGCTGCGATCAACCACCTCCAGTCTCGCCCCTTTCCACAGGTTTGGAAGCGTTCTGACCGCTACATTACCTAAGTTATTGTCGGGCCGTCGTTACATTTTAAGATTTTGACTCCGCTAAGTCGTCTTGCTCCATCAAATGACGGCATGGATGCGCTCGGTTCGGCGTCCATTCAAGAGAAGTGGGCTTCCAATAGCTTCATTCCCACTATTTTTCACTGCTCCTGTGACATTTGTCCCAGCGGGTTACTGCAGTCTATAAGCGCGACGGTCAAATGCCGTTTCGCAATCTCAGCGGCTGCCGTCGCTGCCTTGGACATTGTCGGTTTGTCCACGTGCTTGACGTCCATCTTCCCTGATACGTCTTTGCATTTCCTCTTTTTCGAGGGCGCCTTCGGTTCGCTCTCTGTCGAACGCTGCCTCTTTCCAGCGGTATGCTCCTCAATGTGATTAACTAACGCTGGATGCGAGCCATTACACCAGTTTCGAGTGGCGAAGTGTGTCCGTCCGTTCTTAACCTCCTCTCTACTAAATATTATAGTGTTATAAAACATGTATGCTAATCAGAAAATTGCTAGCATCTAAAGTTCTATCTCACTCACTCTCTCCGACACCTTGTAAATGTTACTCATACGTAATGGTGCACTTGACAACTTTATATAAATCAATTATAATAATAAAGATAAAGTAATATAAACATATAATAAAAGCCATAAACATATTGTGCACATTTATTACATTTTAATTGCTCATAAAATATTTTTACAATTTGCCAACTTTTCCACACATCAATTTACCAACTAAATGAACCAGATATTGCACCGCTGTAGGAGTTGTCATTGGTGTGAAAATTGTGGCTGGCTTGTGCAGCAGCGTCCAACTTAAAATTGCCATCGTCGCTGGTGTAGATGTTTTGATTGTAATGAGCCGAGGCGCTATCCTGATTCACGTCGACACCAACGCTGCCACCATCAGGAGAACGCACATGACGTGCCAGCACTGGTGGTTGTCCTTCTTGCGGCGCTTTTGTGTCATCTTGTAGCGGCAAGGCAGCGATCAGTACAATGCTGCACAAGCAAACGAATAGGAAAATGCACTTGTTTGCCATTTTAGATAATTTTAGTTAAATAAGTTCTACTTGAGTTACTGGAATCGATCGATATCGAAGTGTTTAACTGATTGATGATTACCTCGCCGAGACGCAGGTTTTTATACAATCTCAACGGTGTATTGGCAATAGAAGTTGCATTAATTTGGGATTCACATTATCTTTATTATTGTTGAAATAAAGATAACTTGTAATGGGAAGCACCATCTCAAGGATGCTTAAGTGTGTTTACTTGTAATTATTTAAATAACATAACGGAAGCAAGCTATCTACCGATTTCTTATCAGTGGTAGAGTACCGTGGTTATATTTATCGTAAAGGTGCTATTTGGCACGCTTGAACTCAAATCGATATTTAACGATCCTTTATCGATTTCAATTATAAATTAATTTTATCGATTTCATTTATTTATTCGGTATTCGTTCAAAATTCTTAGAATTTTTCCATTAATTTATTTCAATTTCCTTATACTCACCATAAGCAAACGGTTACTTTACTTTAACGGGTTGTATTATTATTATTATTATATTATTTTTTTGAAAACATTTGGGAGAAATTTTTAATAAATTATATTGCTTTTGTTTAAAAATCGGACTATGTATTTTTAGAAAACCTTTATATTCTCTTCCGGTGCTTGGTTGTGAGAAAGATTTTTCTATTAAGAATTATCCACACAAGCCTAAGGGTATTATTTTAACATCAAATGTAGACAGGTATTATTCGATAGACTAGTCAAAATTTTGAGTTTTGACAAATTAACAGCTTCCCAAAAATTATCGTTTTTTGTGATAAAATTTTAAAAATTTAAAAATCAAAAATAATTTCCAAAAATATTATTCCTTCGACTATTACCTGAAGAGCATATCTCATAACGTTGTATGCAAATTTCAAGCTGAACGGTACAGTCGTTTGGGAGAAATTTTGCTCATCTACTCTGAAAACAAATTTTTGGAAAACACGCTTTTAAAGTTTTGGGAGCGGATTACACTATGTTGAAAATTTTCTACAACTACGCTCAAATTCCGGAACTATGTATTTTCATGGTAGACAGGTAGAGTTGAGCCTAAAACACTGCTCTGTGGTACACCAGCCCTTATCTGTCGTTCATCAAAAATGAAACCTCCCATTTTAATCATAAACTGTCTATTTTTTAAACAAGACTCCAATGTTTTATAAAATTTTAAAGGAAAAATGTTTTTAATCTTATATGAAAGGCCTTCATGCCACACATTATCAAAAGCCTGAGCCACGTCTAGAAATATAGCTGTACAGTACTCTCTGTGCTCAAATGCTTTTCTTATTTCGTTAGTAATTCTATTTACTTGCTCTATCGTGCTATGTTTTTCACGAAAGCCGAATTGGTGCGTTGAGATTATATTATTTTCGTGGAGGAAAGGAGACATCTTTGATAGTAATACTTTTTCAAATATTTTAGAAAGACAGGATAGAAGATTGATTGGTCTGTATGAAGTCGGCTGTGTTAAGTCTTTTCCAGGTTTATCTATCAAGATAATCTGCGATTTTTTCCATGAAGTTGGATAGTATAGACTCAGGAATGCATTGATGAGCAAAGGGATTACTTCTACAGCTATATTTGGTAACTCAATTAGCATTTCTGAGGTAATATTATCATGTCCTGGTGAAGTTTTTGGGTGAAGGTGAAGACTTAAAACAAATTTTATATTACAACAAAAAATATTAGTAAACTAAATCCCAAAACCGAATGACCCATATAACGCTTGAGTAATGGTACAAGCTTCGCTTTGTGAACAATTACTTTCAAAGAACCGTTAAAAAGCTCTCCCACTCACACTTAAATAGTCACTGTTAACATTAAAAAAAACGCGAATGCCAAACAAAAAGTTCAAAGTTCGTGCTTAACCTCAACTAAATGAACCAAGTGTATTACTTTCAATGCAAAGAAATTTAATGTTATTTACATTAACTAACTTTCAATGGCAGAAAACTGACAACAAATTGCAAAAGATGCAAAAAATGCAAAAAATAAACAACAACAACATACCACAATTTACTAGCGTCATTAAGCATTGTGCTGGTATAACAACAACAGCAAAACAAGCAAATCAACAACGAATGCATTGAGCCGCAACGGTACCGGCAACAGCAACAACAACAGCAACAGTTAAATTGCTGAATTTGTTAAACAAAATCGTAGACAAAAGCGAACGACGCTAAGTATTTTGCTATTGCACAACAACAACAACAATAACAATGCAGCATGGAAACATTACAGCCAAATCATTTATACGCCTCCAAGCCGCAACACTGGAATTTTGTTGTTGTTGTTAACAGCAGCACACTGCAAGCGCTCATTAGACATTTTTCTTGCAACGTCATCGGCGATGGCCTACCAAATGCCACATATAGTGGCTATGATGTTGTAGGTGTTGCCGCTGCAACATGCCACTGCACATCACACACCGTCACAACAATCTAACAACAACAATAAATTGTTGCATATACGCGTGGCATTTCCCCAGACATTCTCTTCGCATGTAAACACCTGACTGTTGTTGGTGATGATATTGTTGTTGTTGTTGTATTTTAAATTTGTTCCGAAACGATAAACCACCGTAAAAAGTTAACACTGATGTTTTTGTTGTTGTTTCTGTTGTTATTACTGCTGGTTTTGTTGTTATTACTGTAGTTGTTGTTGTTGTAATTGTTATTGTTTTTGTTGTTTTTATATTTGTTTGTTCCCAAACGTTAAACCACTGTAAAAGAAAATATTTGTTGTTGTTGTTTTGCTTGTTATTTTTGTTGTTGTTGTTACAAGCCAGTAAGCCGAGTAGTTGCTTAGCTACCTGACTGACTGTGCTCAGCTCCGGCGCTTAGCTAAGCCGTCGTCGTCTGGCGCTGGGGAATACCAAATTTCGCGCCATGTGGCATGCAACGCGGCGCATTTCACTTTCATTATGATGTAGTTTTCATTTTGTTGCTATTGCATTACACTGCTTATTTATTTATTTGCGCTGCCTATTGCTTTTGTTGCTAATATATATTTTTGTGTTGTCAGCTGTAATGTTTTTTGTTTTTGTTTTTGCTTTTAGCCATGTGACCGCTGTGAAATTTTATGCATACACATACATTTGTATATGTATATGCACTTTTTATTGCGATATGTTAAACAAGTTGTTGGCGCATACAAATGTACACAGTTTGTTAGCGTGTTTGAGCGGTGACTGTCTAAAGCAAGGCACCGACTACTCTGGTGTAGGCGAAATGGTAGTGCATATGGTAAATTGCGGTCAGTTGAATTGTGACAAGTAGGTGATATGCAAATTCAGTGCAACAGAGCCGTAAATTTTGACGTTGCATGATTTTTTATTGCGCATGCGCGTGTAGTTGTAAATGTATATCAATGTACCCTGTAGGAAATTGTTAAGGAATTTCAGTGATTTGCTCTAAATTTAACAAAATATAGTAATTTCTTTTGAAAATCATCTTTTTGTGTTATAAAATGATATAAAATGTAATATCTTAGACAACTTTATCTATAATTAAGTCTTAAAACTATATATTAAAGCCATCTGAACACTTCTTTTGGAGTTTGTAACGTTGCTTTGTTGAACAATTTCAAATTTCGTGAATATATTTTGCCAAATACAAAGTGTTCTATGCAAAAACTTTGTTTTTTCAGAACTTTGTATGGCAGCTATACATTGTGATCAAAAAGTTTACGGAAATCATTGCTTTTTCGGCTTTAAATTCGGTCACAATCGTGGCTCGATGCGATGGTGCATTGTCATTGTGTAAAATCCATGAAATGTTCTTTCACAATTCCGGCCGTTTTCGACGGATGTTGTCACGCAAACGCTTTAATATGGCCAAATAGAACGTATTATTGACCGTCTGTCTTTCCGGAAAAAATTCATGATGCACCAAATCACGAATATTGAAAAAACAATGAGCATCACCTTGATCTTATTGATCTGGAGAATGTAGCTTTAGCCTCCATCACCGTTGATGATTTCGCCACGCTTAACACTCTCCAGTCGCTAGTTGGCACGTCCGGATTTTGTCTTTGTAGCAGTCGCAGAGCATATTTCGCGTTCATCATGTTGGGTATGGTTACCTACGCTTTGGTTCACTCTCCGTTGAACGCTGCCTCTTTCCAGCGATGTGCTCCTAAATGCGTTTAGCATAGGCTGGATCCGAGGTATTACAGCAATTACGAGTGGCAGAGTGTACCCGGTCGTTCTTCACCTCCTCCCTAGCCCAAGCCAGGGCTTCTTCTTCCTTCAGACTGAACTTGCCTTCGACGCGGTTGCATATTTCGACCGCCGCCGTGTATCTTGCCTTCAAACCCTCCTTGATTGATTGATTGGCTTCTTCCGAAGCTCTCCCTCGTTGTCAGAGTTGGAACCCTCGGTCGCCTGCATATCCCTTCTTCTCTTTCCGCGTTTATGCTCACAGCGCTTTCTTAGTCCGAGTCTTCATGGACTGTGGCACCCGTACTCTGTAAAAATTTGGCGGTAGCACTATAACCATCGCAATCTTCTCCCGTTGCAGTGAAGGTGTGGCCGCTGGCGACACACCTCTTATGATCGCTGTGCCCGCCGGTGTTAGCAGCCTCATCTCCCACCGACGTTTGGACCTACATATAAGCCGATCCGCTTCGTTTCTTCCTGTTCGCACTCCATTACGAGTTTTAGATTCGTGGGTCTCTGTCCCTAGCGTTTTATACTTACCGCCAGTTACCTCTTTAGCCATAGCCGTTGTATTACCCATTAATCTATGTACTTCTGAGGATGCATATAAAGCAGTTCAACATAAGGAATGATTGGGTAAATACGTCAGCCTTCACTAGGAGCCGTCTGCCTGCAATGTCATGACTGTAACAGGAGCCAGTTTGAGTTCATGATATTGTAAGCAGCGACACCAATTGCCCAAGCGACACCCACGCGGAAGATACAGCTAAGAGACATTTTCTTCTTTTAATGAACGCGATCTCTATATAGCACCTTTCCAAACTTTTCTTCTTTTAGAACTATTGTCAGTAATATAAAATATAATTTTTATTATCGGAGTCAAATTTTATCCTTAACGTTAAGATAAAATGTTTCCTAAATATAAAAATAAACAGTTTAGACTCTTGACTTTAATGGTTCCAGAAAAATATATATAAATAATTCAATAAAAAAATATTTTCCAAAAAAATTTGGCTTTTGTAATCTTTACCAGCCTTGTAAGTTGACTTATTTTTAGGTCGAACTTTTTCTAGGAGTTCTAAAGCTCTATAAACATATTTATTTTAGTGAGCTTTCCATTGCAATAAAGTTTTGAAAAAGCCAATCTAATATACATACATGTTATATGATGGCCGTTATGCGAAACCAACTAACCATACTAGTGAATTAGACACTCAGAAGTTCCTACGAAAGCTCTAAAGCTGTACTCACGATAACCTTGTTGCTTTATTACTTAGTTACGCTTGAGATTTATTAAACTAAACATTGTATAAACTCATCTTTAAGTGTTTATAGTCAAAATATAGCCAAATGTTCTCATAGTAGTGTTTAAGAAACTCTGAAATTTTAAAGAGCTTTCGTGGAAGTCAAATTTTGTCTCATCTCGCAACAAATGTTGTTGCTTCTGTTATTCAGTTGTTATGGAGACAACTTAAATGAAATTTTCGTTTAGACAAATCAATGTTTACCAGCAGTGTATCATACTAAACACAAAGGTTATTCAAAAACTCGAGTTCAAGAGGAACTTTCGATGCAAACCATACAACATGGATTAAGAGATTTTTTCGCAAACCAATATTACTCTTGGATGAAAAGTAATAATATTTGCAATCAAACACACTTTAAAATTAGCCTCAAAAGAAAGACGCTCTGTGTAACATATAAATGAGATCTGGAGTTCACCGGCCACAGTAATGATAAAAAATAGCAAAAAAATTGTTTAAGCAAATTAGACAACTATATGTTAATTTGCATATTTATCGGTTCAATTTCTGCAGTAAATTTGGGTCTATTCACACACATTTCGAAATTTTTATGTAAATATGTTGCTGCGAATGAACATTGGCTACGCCATGGCAACGAACGATTTGACATATCCAACTGAAATAAAATAAAAATATGCTCTTTAAGTACAAAAACAAAATAAAAATACTTTTTATCGAAGGAGAAGTTTAATTCGCCGGCATTTTAGCAGCGTAAAGTGGCTTACTTTCATCCTCTAAGCTGAGACGATCAAATGGCGAATTTGAGCTGCGCTTTAAACCAAAGCGCTCACCTGAGTTTAGTATATCCGTAGAGAGGTGGAGATGTGACTTTGTTGTTGGTTGATATTTACATGGCTTTGCTTAGCTGAATATACATACATAAGTATGTGTGTATGTATATTTGAATATACGTATTTGCCAGCACTTCGTGTTGTTTATTTGTTATTTATGGTCGTAAATTAGGCTCCGCATTGTTGACTTTGAATTGAACTTGACTTTGAGCGAATTTTTATTACTGCGATTTGCTAAACGCTTTTTTACACCATTATTTGTTGAATACTTGCTTTACATATTTACAAGCAACGGCATGGACATGACAGCATACACACACACAAACATAAATATGCTCAAGTGTTTTTGTTACTTATTATTTGTATTTGTTTGGTTATTTTGTGGAAAGTTGCGAGATTTTTGTGTTGTGGTTTATTTGTGCATATTTCAGACTTTAGGCAACGGCTAAAAATAACCATAGAGAAAAGATAAAAAGAGTTGAATGAAAATGAGCGTCTATAAATTGTATTTATATATACATATATGTAGGAACTGCAAAATTTACTACGCAAATACCTGTTGGAAGTGAAACATAAGTTTAGGATTTCAAATAAAATGTGGAAAACGTCTGATAAGATATAATTTCAGGTACGAAACAGTTATATGCTAAAATGATTTTGGGAACCCATGGGTTGTTTGATAAATATAATTAACATTAAGCTTCAAAATTGAGGCAAGTGGCCGCCAGTAATAGATAAAGCTGTTCCCACAACAGTCGGGTCTAAGTAACCGGAACGGATCAAGATTTTTATCCGGCCAAAAACTGTCAACTCAGTACCTTATCTTGAAATTACTTCAGGAATGTTTTCTTCCCTTATATGCATGCTTATCATCAATACCAAATGTTATTTCTCAGACTCAAGCTGCTGAGTCAGAAGAAGCAATAATTGGCTCTAAAATCAACTTTTAGCTTCTTAAACATTATTGCAGAAATAGAAGAGTGATTCACTAGCATTTTGTAATCGCTTTTCGCTTTCAAAATCAAATAAATGTTTATATTTGTCTCAGAGAAAAATCGGAAAAATTCTAATTATAAAATATAAAAATAAAAAGGTGGCAACTCTGTGAACTTTTTTTCTCCCAGAGAGCTTACCTGAGATTGTAAAACAGTCTTTCTGCTTTCGCAAGCATACATATATTTATATATGAGGTATTCCATACCAAATCGACCACTTTTGAACCCGACCCCTTTAGATTTTGCTGAAACTTATCCATCCTTTTCTAATATTAAAAAAAATCTGTCCACTCCGGAATTAGCAGGGATAGTTGTCAAATGAATTGAATTTTTTTTTATATTTTGGAAAATTTAACAAAAAAAAATGGCGAACTCAAAAAAAAAAAAAATGACGATTTTACTTTAAAAAACCGATTATTTTATATAATTGATCGTGTTAAATTTTTTTCGTGTATTTTTTCGAAAAGTTCATTCAAAAACAAAAATTAAAAAAAAGGTCCCCAAAAGTCAGTTTCTACAAAAGTTATGGCTATATGAAAATAAAAAAGCCATTTTTTTGAAAAATTCATAACTTTTTTGAAGTTGGACAAAAAATTTTGAAAAAATTCTCAAAAATGTTTTTCAAAGGGTAGAAAAGGATGGATAAGTTTCAGCAAAATCTAAACGGGTCGGGTTCAAAAGCGGTCGATTTGGTCAATTTGGTATGGAATACCCCATATACATATATACTCTGTCAACTTTTCTTTAAATGAAAAAAATTTAACAAAATAATTTGGTGCGCTTGAAAAATTCTTAAAAATTCTGATTACAAAAAAATAAAAAGGTGGCAACTCTGTAAAATTGTCTTTAAATTAAGTAAATTAACTCAATAATTTGGTGTGCTTGTGAAAAATCGTAAAAATTCTAACTACAAAAAAATAAAAAGGTGGCAACTCTCTCAAATTTCATTAAATGAAAGAAATTAACATAATAATTTGGTGTACTTGCCTGCATTTATGAATTGAAATTCTTTTTTTAATGTTTTAAATGGGGTATTAAACCCAGAGAGATTACCTGAGATTATAGCAAAAGTCTTTTCGAACCACTTCCATACATTGCAAAATAATCGCAAAACCAAGAAGAGAAGTATTTCTCTCAAGAATTAGTTTCTCATAAAATTCAATAATAATTTGAAGTTGCCGTACTTATAAATAGTAAATTGTATTCTTCTTCCACTGGACAGTTTCAACACGCTAAAAGGCTCCAAATCTTGGATAAAAATCTCAACTAAAAACCAGCAATCTCTTTTAATACACGTTATAAGAATTTTATATATGAAACCGATGTATTTGGATTTTTTTTTTAACTTCAATATTAAATATATTTCTCAAATTTGTTCCTTCCAATTTTATAGAGGTCTTCTTTTTCTTCTTTACTGGCGTAGACAGCGCTTACGTTGTTATAGCCGAGTGCCACTATTCCCATAAAAAACCAATCCGTCTCTGAAACTTTGTTGGGTTTGACTTGAATGCAATTAAATTTGCATGAGTAATTACATTCTATATATATGAGGCGTGTTCAGAAAATAACAGGAACTTTAGAATTTCATGGGTTTGTTGATATATACAAGTATACGTGCCCTTGAAGTGCGATACAATTTTCGGTTAAGGTTAGACGTGTTTTTATGAGCTTGGCGATTTTATTTTGGCTCGCTTGGTCGTGAATGCTTGACCAAAAACAATACTGTTACGATGCCCCAGCCTATATATTCGCCAGATGTGACCCTTTGTAACTCTTTTCTAATTCCCCAAAAATAAAGAGAACCTTAAAGGGCCACAATTGGAAAATTTGACATTCGACTTTCTTAATTTGCCTTTCCTTGTAGATCGTTAAATCTATTAAAAGGATAAGTTTACATTTTCACTATATAATAATTTGTTCAAATGCGTTAAGCATTCAAGCGAAGTAAGAAATTTTTTTTCTGTTTTATATAAAAAAAAACTACATAAAACTCCAAAAAATCGAAATTGAGTTTTTTATTGCTTACGATGTAATACATCATATTCCATATGTATGTATGTATATGTATCATAAAATTTTAACCCCACGCTGGCAGTTATAACCAATATACTATAACCATTTTATAACCAGAAGTCAAAATTTGTTTCGTTTTTCCTTCCCCTGTAAACTTATGAAAAGTGATGTTACGTTATGAATTTATATGGGAAGTCAAAAATCACAACGTGCCACCTGTTAATATGGGTTAGTCGAAAAAGTTTTTTCGTATTTTGTCAATAGATGTCGCTGCATTCGTATATCTCCAGTGGTACCAATCACATTGTCTCATACCATATAGTATTGGAAAGGTGAGATTTTAAGCTTCATTTAACCAAAACTAAATCCGAGGAAATTGAAAAAAAGTTACAGCTGTTCAAAAATGAATGAGTTACATATTTTGAAATTTTTTACAAAAAAATGAGAAGAATGTTCTTCGCCGCAAGCCACCAATGTTGTTCTTCAGGCGGGAAATTTCGCTATAATTTCCATCGTCATCGGAAATTTTAAGCCGCCGCATTTTTTCGTAGAATTTTCGAGCAAAAAAAATGTATCTATCCATCCCGCACGTGTAGTGGTCGATCGTAACGTTGCGAGGTAGGCAGCCTGTTTTCTCTCCGCTGCGACACGGCACTCCTCGTCGTACCAGCTGTTCTTTTGCACTTTCAGCTGTAAAGTTTTGAAATTCCGTTAAATTTGAAATTTCGATTTACACTGAAAAAATGTCTCTAGCGAAAAATGGCAAAAAGTGGTCGACCAAATGGTAGTTTTTCATATTTGTTTTTTTGTTTATTAATATAAATATAAAACAAGAAAAACGTTAACCACCGAAATAAATACCCTTCACAGGTGCATTTCTGTTGTAACTGATGTGTGTGTGCAGTTTTATGGAAGGTAAACGTTTTCGGAAGATTACATTGTTGCCTTAAAAAATGAACATATACCAAGTTTCGTGAATATATCTTGTCAAATGTCAAAGTTTTCCATACAAGCATTTGATTCCGATCGTTCAGTTTATATGCTATAGCGGTCCGATATCGGCCGTTCCGACAAATGAGCAGCTTCTTGAAGAGAAAATGATGTTTGCAAAATTTCAAAACGATATCTTAAATACTGAAGGACTAGTTCGTATATATACAGACAGACGGACATGGCTAAATCGAATCAGCTCGACATACTGATCATTTATATATATACTTACAAACTTCGTGACAAACTTTAAATACCCTGTTCAGGGTATAAAAATATGTTGAAGTTTGATTAGAAATACGAAAAGACTTTTTCGACTACCAATATTTGTGTAAAGAGCTCAACGATTTTTTTCGTTATTTCGGCTGATAATATAATTTTAGCGGTATCTAAGAAAAAAATTTTTTTTTTTTTGGCTTACGTTATTAGATCTTATATGTACATATGTATATGTATGTATATATGTATATATAATTATACATAAGTATGTATGTATATATTTGGTGTCATAAAAATATTTTGCATACATAGAATATACCTAGACATTATAGCTTTACACACCCACATGACAAACACACCTATTTTCTATAAACATATTTACATATACATATGTACTTATGTACATATATACATACTTATGTATATGAATAGATATAGTCTAGTATACTGATTGAAATTAATCATCACTATACATACATATGTATGTGTATGCATTTTACTTAAGGGAATTTCTGCTGCTCCTACTTTACCTACTTCACCACTCAAATAACATTCCCGGGCTGTCAATTCAATCTGACAACAACGTTGACAACCAACTGTGCACGCTCCAAGTGATCCATTAGCGTAAATTGAAAGAAGATATTTCAATGTCAATGAAAGATGCAGGGCGTTGGGCACACATGCATGTAAATATATATATGTATGTATGGATATGTGGGCATTTATGCATGCTTATGTGTGGGTTGTTGATATAGAGGGCATAAGAAAAATCTGTCACTGAGTCAGGCTGCCAATTGGACGCCTCCACCCTGGCTACCGGTGCCTGCTGGCATGTGTGCTATATATACTAAATATACATACATACGTACATACATATATGCAGTTACAATTGCCTGCATGCATATGTGTTTAGTATGTTTGTATAGATGGCTGCATACGTTTGCTCAGCGTTACAAGCTGCTTGATTGTTATTGTTAGCGCTCATGTTGTTGCTGTTGGTATTGCTGTTACTAGTGTCGTTGTTATCGCTGCTGCGCTGTTTTATTGTATTAAATATCGTTGTTTATTTTCGTATGGTGTCTGTTTGAAATACGGATATATATTTTTGCATACATACATACATACATGTTTGTAACTGTGTGTATACGCCGCCTGTGTCCTTCGTTAAATGCAACACTGTTACAACAACGAAATGAGGCGCAACAGCAACAGCCACACCATGACCATAGTCATCATCATCATTATGATCACCATCATCATCATCATTGGGTCTCGCACAGCACCCCACTAACGGCCCTTGCTATCAACGTGAAATTGGTTCAATAACACGACGGCTTTGACATTGAGACAGAAAAGTAATACGCACACACATACATACATATTCAATGCATTTGTATATTTTTACACGCTGCGTTACTTCGCCATATTTATGTATATGGTAGATATTACTACACCCGTCTGCCTCCTCTTAATGCAGTTTCCTCCTGCTCTTAACCCAGTTTCGTTGTTCGCCGGCATATTCATGCTCGGCCCTAAGTACACGATGTTTGTATTTAATTTCAATTATTGTTATTGTTGTAAAGCACTGTAGATATTTTATTTCGCCATTTGCGTGTTGTTGGCTGCAACAACTGCAGTTCATCTTTGCCGACGATAAATCTTCTTTTGCCGGACCAGTGATCCCGAGAGCCCTGCTGCAGCGGCGTTCTTATGGCGAATTCAAAGAAAAACACGCATCATAGTTATTGTTGTACTCGTACTTAGTTGTATAGTAGTTGTAGTGCGCCGGTAGTGTATTGTCTGCGTTTCGCTCTCGGTGCAAAAATTTCCAAACGCATCTGTTGGTCGTCTGCAAAATTTACAACAATAATAAATATAAAAGTGTGTGGCTATAAAAGTGCTGTTAAGCCAAGAATATGGTGTAAGGAAATGGCTTTTCTGTGGAAGTGCAGCGCCTAACGAGCGACCACACCAAAACTATGTGCGTGTGGAGTTGTGGATTCGGGAGTTTGGGTTTTACGGGCTTATGGAAGTATATTTTTATAATATATTATAAAGGTATTAAGTCATAAATGGTTAGCAAAGAATTTTAGCACTTTCTTTAATATTTTTTGTGTAATTTTTTATATATTTAATTGTTTATTGCTATTCTTGTGGAAGCCCGCGTATAAGCTTATGACAAACTATGATCATATAAAGTCAAATAGAATTTTCATAAACGATTAAAAAAAAATAAAAGCTGTAAACGATTTATTGAAGGCCAAATAGTCTGCACATTAAAATACTAAGCGCCTTGTCAATAAGGTTTGAATTGGCTTGCACCATCCGTAAGTAAAAATATAGATGTACCATACACGTCGGGCTTCAAACATAACTGATCTTTTTGGCTACAGAAAACTCATTCTTCTTCTTCTTTATTGGCGTAGACGCGGTTATAGTCGAGTTTAGTTCGATCGTTCTTCCTTTTCGTTGTTTAGCGCCAATTGGCGATTCCAAGTGTAACCAAGTCCTTCTCCAACTGGTCTTTCCAACGGAGTGGCGGTCGTCCTCTTCCTCTGCTTGCCCCGGAGGGTACTGCGTCGAATAATCTCAGAACTGAAGTATTTTTATACATTCGAACAACCTAGTCAGCGTAGCCGTTGTCTCTTAAATCGCTGAACTATGTAAATGTCGTCGTATATCTCGTATATCTCGTAAAGCTCATCGCTTCATCGACTGCGGTATTCGTTATTGCGCAAATGAACTTTAATCATCCGCAAAATCTTTCTCTCGAAAACTCGTAACGCTGTTTCATCAGTTGTAGTCATCGTCCATGCCTCTGCGCCATAGAGCAGGACTGTAATGATGAGTAACTTGCAGAGTTTGATTTTTGTTCGTTGAGAGAGGACTTTACTTCTAATTGCCTACTCAGTCCGAAGCAGCACCTGTTGGATTTTGAGGCTGACGTTGTTGTTGGTGTTAATGCCGATCCCAAGATAGACGAAATTATCGACGACTTTGAAGTTATGACTGTCAACATTTACGACTTTTTTGTTTTGATGATAGGAGATATTTCGTCTTGTCCTCGTTCACAACCAGACCCGTAGGCTTCACTTCCTTATCCAGTGCGCAGATAGCAGATCTAATAATATCAGCTAATAGCTAATAATATCAATATCAACTACGTACGACAGCAGCTGCAAGCTCTAGTAGAAGATTACAACTTCTCTATTCAGCTCTTCAGCTCGTTTGGAACCTCGAATAGAAAGAAGGTATCGAACGGCTCGGAGAGGTCCTTCCCGATCCAACTTACACAGTCGTATTAGTTTTCCGTCGATACCAAATTCAGAAATAGCGGCATAAAGGCAGCTCCTTCTCGCGCTGTCAAAAGCAGCTTTGAAATCGATGAAGAGGTGGTGTGTGTCGATACTCTTTTCACGGGTTTTTTGAATGAATATCTGGTCAGTTGTTAATTTTCCAGGCCTAAAGCCACAGCGATAAGGTCCAATCAGTTTGTTGACGGTGCGCTTTAATCTTTCTCACAATACGCTCGATAGAACCTTATATGCGCTGTTAAGGAGGCTCATCCCATGGCGGAGATTGGAACGTCCGCTCCATCGTCATCGATTGGAGAATCGGGTTCACCATCTCCCGGTGTTATGCTTTCACTGCCATTCAGCAGGCTGGAGAAGTGTTCGCTCCATAATTTTAGTATGCTCTGGGCATCAGTCACCAGATCATCTCTGGGGGTTCTACAAGAGTATGCTCCGGTCTTGAAACCTTCTGTTAGTCGCCGCATCTTTTCGTAGAATTTTCGAGGATTACCCCTGTCAGCCAGCTTGTCAAGCTCTTCATATTCACGGATTTCGGCCTGCTTTTTTTTTTGTCTGCAAATGCGTCTCGCTTCCCTTTTCTAATTCAGCACAGATCATAGCTCCAAGCTACAATATCCGAACAAATTATTCAGATCAGACCACTATAGCATATAGCCACCATACAAATTAACTGATCAAAACCAAATTATACCTACATATACTTATGTACTCCTTACGTTGCGCATGCGAAGTCAAATTTTCATAATAACCTTCATTTGCGGACGGCAGATCCAAAAATCATACCTCTCTGCATATATAGTTTATAAATACATACATACACATATACGAAATATTTTTATTGCGAAAATAATTCTTCAAATTACCCATCAGTGGTAACATCACACGCTGCTGCGCCGCTCACCGCAAACGATTATGACAAACCATATTATTTACAACAAAAAGAAATATGTATAAATGTGTCCGTGCATACATGTAAACATGTCTCGAGAATTGCCATGATGCCACACTACACTTTGGCAGAGTAAAGGAAAGTAATCAACACACCATTCTAGCCAATCTAGAATTCCGTGGAAGAACTCGTAAATTGGCTTAGTAATACCATTATTACAGGTTTTACCAAGAATTATTCTAGAAATTTCCCATTGCCGGGGCAATAAAAGGTGAAAGAATAAAAATCGTGCAGCAAGCATATAAACTTGAATAGATAGAATCACAGGGGCGATAGAAAGTGAATGTTGCATGCACCTTGAAAGCGGTTGGTGGTGCCGTCGTCATCACCGTCAACGCTGCTGTTGCTGATCTTGGTTGGTGATGCTTGTTGATGGTGTTGTTGTTGTTGATATTTCTGTTGGTAGTGTTGTTGTTGTCATGTTTTTTTTTGTTGTCATTTCTGTTGATGCTGTTGTTCGCAATAGTGGCAACAAGATGCGGCTAAATGCAGCTGCAACAGCCAATACTTGCATGCCAAGCCTCACTATGCCACACCATGCCACGCCATGCCGCCTGCACGCTCAACTCAACGCCATGCAAAGCTCATGTAACACAAGCTGGAATGTGTTGAGCAGGCACTGACTTGCTGTATGCTTGTACAACACTAACAACAACAATAGCAAATAAAGTAATAGCAACAAACAATTGATGCTGACTGTGCAACACGATGCGATGTGCTGTGCGGCAGCGCACAGTCATTTCAACTTGAACTTGAAAGGCAAAATTTATGTCTCTAGAAAATTGCCCATTGCTCCATTGCGAAAGGAGAGTCAGGCAGCTCGGCACGCAGAGCACAACAGCATCATTATTACTATCATCATCATCAGCCAGATACAATTGCCGCACAGTTGTTGCAGTCTTGCGTTTTTCTACACTTATTGTTGTTGCTGTTGTTCTTTCTTTTTTTTTGTAGTTTTACTTTTTATTTAATGGATGCTGTAAGAAGAATGCAAAGCATTCACAAACTGGATAAACCAGTTTGCAGTGCATTGGTACCATCACAGCAACAACAACAACAACAGCAAGGAATCTGTGGTGTGCGCATGTATTTTCACCTACAACCTCATAAACACATATGGCATATACATACATACATGTGTGTGTGTGTGTGTGTGTGTAATGCGCTAAAGCAAACATGTTTGGCGTTTTGCAACGCGTTGGTGCAAGCCGCGAGCCGTTGCCGTTGCAAATGCTGCACAGAATAGCTAGCCTACGCGTTGTTGTAAGCTGGCGCATCGCTAAGCGACGCAAAGTGCCTATTTGCCAAGCGCGTAAGAGTGCATTCACTAATGAAATAATACTTGCAATGCGCACAGCACACACGCTGTCAGCAACTTTTTGGCGCGCAACAACATGCTAATACATATATATGTATGTACGTGCATGTGTATGTTTGTATGTATATAATATATACGTATGTGTGGTTGTGCCTCTGCAAAGCGCTAGTCCGATTTTCACAATATATTGGGTAGTCGAAAAACTATTTTCGTATTTTGGCAATAGATGTCGCCAGTGTAAAAAGGGAAAGAATGCCACGCAAGCCACCAATGAAATTTGTGAAGTTTACGGAGACGATGCTGTATCAGTTCGTGTAGCACAACAATGGTTCGCTCGCTTCCGTTCTGGAAATTTCGAAATTTCGATTTACACTGATGAAAATTTTACACTGATGGAATAATGTCTCTAGCGGAAAAATGGCAAAAAGTGGTCGACCAAAATGGTACATATTTGTTTATTTATGTATATATTATATTAGTATAAATATAAAAAAATAAGTCGAAGTTTGGTTTGAAATACGAAAAGACTTTTTCGACTACCCAATATTCAGAGATTATAGCATTGTCTTGGACAATAAGGCTTGCCAAATTCCGGGAAGATAACTTGGCAAATGAAAGTTGTTTCCATAAAAGGTTAAGTTAGGTTAATCTGGTAGGTCCCGGCTAGTTTTTATCCTTTGTAATACCTCATGGAGTTCAGTTGCGAGGTCCATGAGGAGTAGTCACCCTTTAAGATGCCTGCGCTTGACGGTAATTTTAATAGACTCTGCGACCTCACTATCGATACCTCTTCCATACCGTGGGAGCTCCAGATGCTTACCATTGTTTCACTGGTGCCTTGCTTTAGGCATTTACTGCAGTCTTCTCGATCTATCAGCCTTCAGGGCGTGTATCGCTACCAGACATTAACCAGTTAGAATTCCGTTCATGTCCCTACAGTCTCTTCTATCGACTGCCAATAGGAATTTTGTGTACTTCCGATCAAACGTTTTGCACATGACTTTTGCAGTTTTGCACCCAGGTAGCTCGTTCCATCGGGTTTTGATTTTCTTTATTATGCTTCCATGTCCAGATCGTCGTATAGACAATGCATGGGTTTCTCAATGTAGATCACGTTTTCGCGTGCCAGCCGTAAACCATTCTTGGCCTCGATGCCTTTGTGGCCTGGCACCCAGTAAAAGTAAAGTTTCTTGCTTCTTCAATTCTACTGCTGCCCTGCTTCCCAAGACACTTCTGGCCGATATGCAATACGACGTTACTGCCTAGATTGCTGATTAGCTGTCAACGTAGATGTTGACTCTGGAATTGCCTGCAGGTGCATTAGAGGCCAGCTCCGCGGCTTTCGAAATAGTAAAGATCGTAGCTTGAAATATACTGCAGTGGTCCGGCAACTTAAAGGGCTGCCTTATGCCTAACTCTGGGCAGTATATTCCCACATCAACTCCATGGTTCATTTTCGAGCCTTCCGTATAAATGTTTAAAGTGTTGCGCGTAACTAACATACCTTTACGCCAGCCATCATGTTTACTCTGAACCTTCTTTCCCAGTTAAAAGTTGGGTCATGTAATCGGTGTTTGCCCAACCGCCATTACCCAAAGAGCTATGCCCGAAGATTCTATGTGTAAATTTTCCTGCAGCCAGAAGTCGTCCCGTCGATTTTGCTGCACAGTTTTCAGCGAAAAAGTCTATAGGAACCAGGTTTAATACCAGTTCAAGAGCCGCCATTGGAGTTGCTCTTAAAGCTTCCTTTCTCTTGGCTTCCGGTAGTTGGATTTCCGTACGCCTGTCCACCATACTACTGCACCGTAGAGTAGAATTGGTCTTACATTAGCTGTGTAGCACCAGTGCATGAGAGAGGGAAAGTGCCCCCGGTTGTGCCGAGCATCTGTCTACACGCATATAAAGCATTGCTCACTTTTCTCACTCTTTCCTCCACGTTGTGCTTCCACAGCAGTTTGCTGCCCAAAACTATCCCAAGGTACTTAGTGCGGTCCTTGAGAGAGAGTTGTGTCCCATTTATCGAAGGGAGCCTCGTTAGAGTTTATGCTTTCTTGTGAACCCAAACAGATCCATTTTTTCCGGCTTCAACCCCGATTCCGCTATTGATGCCCAATTCTGGACTGTATTGAGAGTGGTGGTCATAATTCTGCTTCTGTGTGTTACAAATTTCGTGTCAAAACTAATATACCCGGTTCAGGGTATAAAAACAGCGTGTATGTACATACATACATGTATTCAAATAAAAGCAAATGTATATGTGCATATGTTTGTATGTGTGCCTCAAAAAATTTTTACAATTTGTGAATGCAACTGCAGTGTTACTCAAAAATTTATCAACATTCACTATGATTCAATACAATAATGAAATTAACAACAGTAATAATAACAACAACAAGAAACAATAGCGTCGCATTAAATGCATTTTAGCGTTTGTTTTGATTTTTTAGCATGCTTCGCTGAGTTTGAAAGTGAATGTTCGTTGTGCATGAAGTCACAAACTGCAGTCTGTGGTGTGGTGTATATATCACAAAATATTTATAGACATCCGATGCGCCGTAAAATGTTTTGGTCCAAGGTTTAGCTACGAGTGGTGATTGTAATAATAACGAACTCCGTGCCATAAACAATTTCTTGCATGAATTTTTATTTGGACTAAGCAACATGCTTACATTTAATTGCGTCTAAATTCTCGAATAACATAAAATTTGGTACTAGATCAAATTATTAAATGTCTATTGAAGAGCTAATTCTAAACTACATACATACATACATATGTGCGAGTACTGTTCGAAAGATAAGGCGTTAATATATGTATATGTATATTTTCAAAAATTTGCTCATATTAATTTTTTTGATAATTGATAACCGTTTTCCAAAATTTTTCTAAATTAAGTACTGCCTCTTGGCTTTTTATTTAGCCTATATTGTAAACAGATTTTGAAATATATTAAGTTTAATGTTTTTTATTAGCTGTCAACTCTATTTACCTTATTTATGAGCAAAAAATAGTAAGACTTTGTTCATAGTTTTAGAATTCTTAATTTATTCTTCAAAATCCATGTCGTCCCCCTCAAAGTACATCCCCGTAATGGCCCCATTGCAATTGTGAAATTGTTTTTTCCTCGAAAAAGTTGTTAAAGTCAGTTTTCGGAATAGTCTTCAATGTAATTGACTAAAAATAGTTTCCCCGTAGCGTTCGCTGGTTGCGGCACGATATTGGTTAAAAATTTGGCGGAAAACTTATGAAGAATCAATGCAGCAAGCGACCGTGCATTGTCATAGCGAAAAAACCAAGAGTTGTCGACCCATAATGACGGTCTCTTTTTACGAATAGCTTCGCGCAAACGACGTCTGACACTCCAATAGTATTCCATGTTGACAGTTTGGCCGGTCGGAAGTAATTTGGAGTGCTCCACACCTCGATATTTGAAGAAAACTGTCAACATAACCTTGATTTTTGACGTGATTTTTTCGGCTTCGGCTTACCTTTGTCACGATATTCGGCAGATTGAACGTTTGTTTTCGGGTCGTAAGCATAGATCCAAGACTCATCGCCAGTAATAATATATTTCATTGATAGGTACAAATTATTCAAAGATACCCTCTTTACTTTTATATGTTCCCTTATATACATATTTTCAAATATTATTTTAGCTGTCAAATACAATATAACCAAATTCTTCATGCAACAGAAGTGTGAAAACTGCTGGGCTATAGGCTTAGGCATTCGCTAAGTAGACTTCAGTTGAAAACTATCTACAGTCTCATTACAGGAATATATTCTGTGTTTCTTACAATTATTACTTATCTGAAAGATCACCATCAAATCTACTTGCGGTGCTTCTTTGGCTTTCATTAGAGAAGCTCTGGACTTTGTGCGTTAGAGTGTTACAAATGACAACTGATAAGATTTCTAAAACATTCTTCATCGTATTCAATCAGAAATGAAAGTAGTAAGAAAATAAGGCTGTTGTTCTGCATGCTACAGAAGACAAAATTATGCAACCAATGTAATAATTTTCAGCTCTCTTTTTCAAATAAGTAGCAAAATATAAATGGTAAAAAATCGTATACATTCTTTTCTATCTCCAAAAATACTAAAAATATAACAATTCTATCGGATATATTGGTGGAATGATGATAACATGACATGCAAGTTATTTCTGCTGCTAAATTTTAGACTGAATTCAGGCAAAGTACTACAATTGCACGTACGGCATATAGTGGGCCTGGCAAATTTTCTTCTTTATGATCGAGAGAATTTTTTTTTTATTTCTTTTGTAATTTTGACTTCTATATATTATATCTATATCTATATATTATTATAGCTTATTTAAACAAAAACTGATTAAGCTTATTCCAAATTTAATAATCTCAAGGAAGTTGAAGGTATCAATTATAGTTCTCCCTCTCTGAACGAAAGCATGTTATAATATCAAATTAAATGCAAATTCTGAAAGAAATCAAAAAGTATTGAAAAAACTACACTTTCACGTATTTTAATACGAATCTTCATTACCGTGAAGTAGGGCCTTAGGCCAATACAGGCATACCAACCTTTAAACCATTTTTCCATACTCTTGTTACAAGCCTCGGCTGGGATTTTGGGCCTTTAGCGCATTTAGATTTTTTTGGTTTCGAATCATTTTTGAAACACCATTCGGTGCATTGTTGCGGTGTTTCGACGTCATATTCATAAATTCACTCCTCGTTACCAATAGTAATGTTTTTGATGTATGTAGGGTGCTCATCTACGTTTACAGTCTTCTCTTTTGCAACCGCTTCTCGTTGTCGTTTTCAGGATTTTATACCCTGAACAGGGTATATTAAGTTTGCCACGAAGTTTGTAACAACCAAAAGGAAGCGTCGGAGACCTTATAAAGTGTATATATAAATGATCAGTATGTTGAGTTGAGTCGAT
This sequence comes from Bactrocera neohumeralis, assembly GCF_024586455.1. Lineage (NCBI taxonomy): Eukaryota > Metazoa > Arthropoda > Insecta > Diptera > Tephritidae > Bactrocera > Bactrocera neohumeralis. Next base: position 20,744,410 of record NC_065923.1, read on the forward strand.
TTAGCCATGTCCGTCTGTCTGTCTGTCCGTCTTTATATAAACGAACTAGTCCCTCAGTTTTTAAGATATCGTTTTGAAATTTGGCAAACGTTATTTTCTCTTCAAGAAGCTGCTCATTTGTCGAAACTGCCGATATCGGATTACTATAACATATAGCTGTATTCATTTAAAAACTCGGAACGATCGGAATCAAGACGTTTTTCTTGTATGGAAAACTTTTGCATTTGACTTATCGCAAAAAAAATATATAACCGAACGTCAAAAAATTTGATATAGTATTATTTTCTGACATTTTTTTTATTTTTCCGATTGAAATTGTTCAAATGCTTAACTATACATATAGCTGCCATATAAACCGAACGATCGGAATCAAGGGCTTGTATGGAAAACTCTTTGCATTTGACGTGGTATCTTCACGAAATTTGACATGGATTACTGCTTAAGATAATAATATAATCTCCGAAAAAATTGTTCAGATCGGATTACTATAGCATATAGCTTCCATACAAACTGAACACATAATTACTAAAAGAAATGCACCTGTGAAGGGTATATTAGCTTCGGCGCAGACGAAGTTAACGTTTCTTCTTGTTTGGAACAAGCGTTGACATCCTTTGTACCCAAAACATTAACCAAAATGTGTTGAGGCGATCCGTATTTGGATCCTCTACTATCTCTCTGACGCCACACGATGATTTTCAAACACAATTTCTTTAACTTTTTCGATGTTATAGTCATTAACAGCCGTTTTCGAAAACTTCAAATAGTTTTGTTCTTTATAAAGTAGACTCCCCAAAACACTTCTGTAAAATTATCAACGATACCGAAATTGTGTCTTCATTTGAAAACAAAATTACAAGAAAATTTGTAGTTTTTCCATAGTAAAATATATCAGGGAAACTTATTTGACGTAAAAAATACATATGTAGGTTCTAAACACACTAATTGACAAACGAAGAAATAATGTAGGAAAAAATTAGTCCAGTCCGCTTTAAATCTGATCGGATGATATCTTCGAAATATAATTTGTTTTTATGCCTATTGTGACCTGAAATCCAACAACTTCATATCAAAACTAATATTTCTTAGTTTCAGCATAATTAGTTGTTCCTGTGTTGGTGCTATAGTCTTAACATTACGTCCACAAAATATTATCGGATATATTTTGCAATGCAAAAGTAGTAATTTTTAAATGTCTTTCCCTTTGATAATCGCTTTCAATAATTTATAGAGGAATTATATCGTATTAATGGCAGTGTTAAAGCCGCAAACATACATACATATATGTATATTTGAACATAAGCACTTCCATACAAACTTCAAAATACTCACGATTGTGTTGTACAGCCTTTAATGCTTTTAATTACCACACTCAGCGCTATCATTGTTATTGTGCTTGTATTTCTTTCATTTACAGATGTTCACGACCTCCCACATTGTTGGAGGTCACATGGAAAACTCGTAACTTAAATAGTAAAAGCAAAAGTCAAGCATTCACAAAAATGCATTGCATGTTGCTACATTTTGCTGCATGACACCTACACACACTCATTTTCATACATATATACATGCATACAAGTACTAGAGATGCAAACGAAAACTGCAACAACGCTGCAGCCACGATTGATGTTATTGTTGCTGATGTATTGTTGCACATACCCACCGTAACTGGGGTGCATTGCAGCAATTGTTGCCGCCAATGCCGCCGCCATCGCCGCCGTCGCTTGTTTTGCTATAAAATAGAAAGTGAAGCGTGCCGCCAAGGGGCGGCTGACTGACAGGGGGTAGGAAGCGAAAGAAGTTTAGTCGAATAAAAGGCAATAAATTTGTCGGCAAAACGCTGCGGCTGTCAATGGATAGCCGCGTACAAGCGTTTTTTCGCAAAATAAAAAACGAAAAGCAAAAACAAAAACAATAAACAAATAGGAGCGTACAATCGCGAAATCAATAGTAAAACAACCATCCATTCATTCATTCATTCCCTGTCTATTATGTGCAACAGCAACAATGACACAGCAGAAAAAACTCTATGTATGTATGTATGTATATTAACCGTTGCCGGTGATTGGTACGCGCCTTGCTTTGTTGTGGGTGAAACTCTTGTCTGCCATTACATTGCAGCAAAGAAAAAATCATATTAAAATCCACTGCAACCGTTGCAATATTGCTCGCACAGCTAGTACATACAGGCTTACATACAAATACAGGGTTTTCCAATGAAAGTGATATGATTTCTTAAAATAATAAACACATTAATTGTCAAGGAAATTCATTTTTTGGTGGTCCAATGACTGCAATTCTTGAGTGAAAACAATTTTATACGGATGCAAGGCGAAATCATTTCTCAAAATTCGCAAGTTTGCGGTTTGAAACAGTCCCAATTCTGTAGAACGTCTTGGATTCGACAAACTGGGATCTTCAGCAACACTTAAAGCCAGTTTTCGAGTACTTTTTCCACTAAATAAAATCGTATGTCAAGAAAGCTGAAGGCTTTCAAATAATCCCACAAGCAGTAGTCTAATGATGGTAAATCACAAGTTCTTGAAGGCCATTCAATGTCACAATTTCTTGAAATAATCGAAGCTCCAAACTTATCTTCCCAATAATTCCGTTATTGCACGTGCTGTGTGGCACGTAGCCCCGTCTTGTTGGAACCAGATGTTGTCAAGATCACCTTCTGCCAATTACGGCCAGAAAAAGGTGTTTATCATCGATTTATACCGCAAACTTTAGTGTTGAGCTGCCTAACCGAAGAGACTGAAACCCATATCCCGTTCCCACGACAGTCGGGTTTACGTAATCGCTAAGGACCCGAATTTTTTATCCAGTCAAGGACTATCAACCCGGCAAAATTCTGCCATTTACAGTAACTGTATCACCAGCTTCATTTCGAAAGAAGTACAGACCGATTATTTCAGCAGATTGAAAAACACACCAAACCGCCAAATTAGGTGAATGAAATGGTTGTTCATGAATAATTTGTGGGTTTTCCTCGCACCAGAATCGACAGTTTTGCTTATTTACCGCACCACTCAGATGAAAATCGGAGAATCTCAGAAGATGATATTCTTAAAAAATCGTAATAGTTTTCAAGTTCAAGTTCAACAAGGCAAAATCAGCAAATTCAGGACGTTTGTGGTGATCCAATAGTTTCAGTTCTTGAGTGAGAACCATTTTTAACGGACGCAAGCCGAAATACTTTCTCAAATCTGTAAGGTTGCGGTTTGAGACAGTCCCGCTGGAAAAAATTACTGGTCATCACATATTAAAAATGGCCGAAACGACACTTAGAAATCATATCATAAGAGATCACACCATCCCTATTGGAAAACCCTATATATGCATGATAATGGTAAGCAAATGAAGCGTGACGCATTGCGCCAGCGCCGCAGTTATTGTTGCCGCTCCGATTCCGTGTAATCTTAAAAAAGTTTCCAGCGTAAAGTACATCCTCAGTCGGCTGAAATGAATGCATATTCCTTTATAACACAATCGCGATAATATCTCATTTACATAGGTATATGCAAGATTTTTACAAACATACAGTTAAATGCAAAATTTTTTAATGAATACTTCCATTCTTCGGTAACTACGTTTTGGTTCGAAAATGAACCGAAAACAAAGTAGCCGACTTTTATGATCAGAATATGAGCACGCTCTCATGATATTCGAGGCTATATAAGCGGTACGAACTTCAGCTGTTAAACCACAACAAGATCACCCAAGCTGCTATGGCATGATAGAAAGATGGGAAAGTAGAAAAGTCTTTGACATCCTTAAAGTAATATATTGTTTGTTGTGCTACTAACTTTTGGTTATCACGACAAACTTAATGGGTGATAGTCCAAAAAGGCGATTTTCGGGAAATAATTCATTTCGGTACCAGTTATTTTAACAATTTAAGGGTATTTTTCTTCTTCTTTATTGGCGTAGACACGGTTTACGCGGTTATAGCTGAGTTTATAACAGCGCACCAGTCGTTCTTCCTTCTCGCTGTTTAGAGCCAAATGCAGATTCCAAGTGTAGCCTGGTCCTTCTCCACCTCGTCTTTCCAACGGAGTGGAGATCTTCCTTTTTCTCTGCTTCCCCCTGCGGGTACTGCGTCGAATACTCGCAGAGCTGGAGTGTTTTCATCCATTCGGACGACATGACCTAGCCAGCGCAGCCCCTGTCTCTTATGTCAATGTGGTCGTATATCTCGTAGAGCTCATACTTCCATCGATTACGGTATTTGCCGTTGCCAATGCGAAAAGGACCATAAACTTTCGCAGAACCTTTCGTAACGTGGACTCATCAGATGTAGTCATCGTCCATGCCTCTGCACATTATAGCAGAACTTGGATTATTAATGACTTTAAGTGTTTGTTTTGGTTTTTGTTCGTCGAAAGAAGAGTTGACTTCTCAATTGTCAACTCAGTCCGAAGTAGCATCTGTTCGCAAGAGTTATTCTGCGTTGGATTTCCAGGCTGATGTTGTTGTTGCAGTTAATACTGGTTGCAAGATAGACGAAATCTACAACTTCGAAGTTATGACTGTTAACGTTGATGTCTTGCCCAGACCCATACGCTTCCCTTTCTCATCGAGGAGGCTTATCCCGCGGTAGTTGGCGCTGATTGTGGGTTGTCCCTCGTGATCGGTTTAGAAATCGGGTTCATCATCTCCTGGTGTTATACTTTCAAGCAAATTTGAAAAATATTCTCTTGAACAAAAAAGAATAATCCGTTGGTTCTTATTGCATGAGCGGCTCCACTTTAAAGGATTGTAAATCAAAAACCCTTTGAGATATCGATTTAAAATTTTAATCAATTATTTACAATGTTATATAAGAAAAATCTATTTTTTTTTAATTTCCAAATTATTCTATACTAAAACGGTACAAAGTATAAGAATGCTATTTTATGATGTCCTTGTGTTTCACAGCATTAAATTGTAGCGTGCCTAAATTTCACGTCCAAAATAAACTTTCACCTGCACACCTTTTAATGCATTTTCTTAATTAATTTATGTTTTTATTTTACCAAAATATTTGAATTGCCTTGTAAATGCTTTAGGCTCGTGCCAAGAGTAATTTTCTATTTTTAAAATTTGTTGACCCAGTTTTTCCCCACACTCAGACAGCTCATCTATTTTATGCTTGTCCGGTGAAGGCGTTTACATAAATATTGCAGTGTTGCAAGCAAGTGCAAGACGTTTAAAAATAAATGCTCCATATTTTTTCGTCATTTTTTGGGATAGATATACTATATATATATAGTATGTACATACATATGTATAGTATATATAATTAGATATACTTGTATTTAATTCAAGAAGTGGCTCGTGGAGTTAGCCCAGAGGATCATAAAAACTATTAACACTATAACCTTTGTTCTGATACAAAAACAAATTAACCCTTGTCTCAACTAGTTATGATAAAGAGGGATCCATTTTGAGGTTCCCTACTTTTTTTAAGAAAAAACATAGAAACTTCAAGTTGAATAGGGATTGTTTATTATCATTCGAAAGAACATTCGTTGGCATTTATTTTTTGAATATTATCTCTTCCAAATGTTGGCCACGGGTAAATCTTATATGATCCATCCATATTCAAAAAAGTACCTCTACTTGGATCACCCGTTATATTTTTTTTCTGAGATATTCTTCGAGTTTTTTGTCTTTCAAAAATGGTTTAATTTTGTAAACGGTTTATTATTATATTTTTGTTCTCTTCATCTATACCAGAATGGCATCAATATTTAGAAATTTCAAGCAAAAGCTTATCGCACATAAGTACTCAACTTCTATTATACAATATCAATTGAAACTAATCAGTGTTTTCTTTTATTATATTTCAGTTAAATTAATAACAATTGTGCCACATAACTACAACAATGATAACAATAAAAACACCAACAGTGATGAAGTGTTTTTTATGCAAATAAGGTAATTACCAACACTCGATAAACATAAGTATATAAATAGAATATGATATTATAAGCTACTAGAACTATGTAAATACGAGGACAGTTTGTTGGCCTTCGGAATATTTTGAAGAGTCCATATTTCTTAGTGGCAAAATAGTAAGACTTTGTTCATAATTTTAAAAATTCTTAATTTATTCTTCAAAATCTATGTCGGTCGTTCCCCCAAAGTAATTCCCCTCGGCTCCAATCCACTTGTGCCAACGTTTTTTCCAATCATCGAATGCGGTGTTAAAGTCAATTTCCTTCAATTGACTCAAAACGTTTTCTCGAAGTGGTCATTTGAGTTAACTGAATATCCAAAAGACACACGGAGCTAAATTAGGCGAATACGGTGGTTGTGGCACGATATTGATTGAAAGTTTTGCGAAAATCTCACAAAGAATCAATACAGTATGTGAGGTGTATTATCGTGATGCAAAACACAAGAGTTGTTGGGCCATAATTGCGGCCTCTTTTCACGAATATATAATATCTTCGCGTAAACGACGAATAACACTCAAATAGCATTCCTTGTTGACAGTTTAGCCGGCCGGAAGGAGCTTGGAGTTCACCAAACCTCGATAATCGAAAAAAATTGTAAACATTACCTTGATTTTTGACCTGCTTTGGAGTGGCTTCTTCGGCGTTTTGATCACGATATTCGGCCGTTTGATCGTCTGTTTCTGGGTCATAGGGATAGATATAAGACTCTTCGCCTGTAATAATACGTTTCATGACATTCCAGTAGTCAGAAAGCATTGCCTTACATACGTTAACGCGACGTTGTTTTTCGAAAATATTGAACGAAACAATCGTGCTTTCACTTTTCTTAGGCACAAATGATCTTTCAAAATGGTTTTCACTGATCCTTTCGATATTCCAACGATGCAGTAAGATTTTTGCCACAGTAAATGATCATGCGTGACGATCTGTGGCCTCAACTTTAAGAGCGCTACATCCAATTTATGGTCGTCATAATCGTCCTGTCAGATCAACAATTGTACGTCTAGTGGAAAAATTTGAAACCGCAGGCAGACCCAAAACAGTCTCTCCCACGTCGATCTCAAGCATTGGACATCTCTGTGACATCGTTGTGGCGAATTTTGCGAAAAGATCTTGGCTTGCATCTTTACAAGATCAAATTGGCGCAAGAGCTGAAGCCGCTTGACCACCAGAATTGTCGTATATTCGTGAATTGGGCTGAGCAAAACTTGAAAATTATTCGGATTTTCATCGAAAAATCATTCTCAGCGATGAGGTTCATTTCTGGCTGAATGGCTTCGTCTGTAAGCAAAATGGGCGTTATTGGTCAGGCAGGAATCTACACGTACTCCAGGAGTCACCATTGCATACCGAAGAAATTACGGTTTGGTACGATTAATGGGCCGGCGGTGATGATCAAAACCGGCCGGTTACTGTGAATGGAAAATTTCAACCGAATTGGATGATATGTACTTGTGGTTTCAACATGACGGCGCCACAAGCCACCAGCGAATGTCACAATCGATCTATAGAAAACTAAGTTTGGTGAACGTGTTATCTCACGAAATGATGCCGTTAGACTATTTCCTGTGGGGCTACGTCAAGTCTGTGGTCTATGCCACCAAGCCAGCGATGTTTGATAAACTTCGTACGAATATCAACCGATTATGCTTGAAAACCGTCGAAAATTGGGTTCAGCGTCTGGAAGCGTGCCCGTGGTGGCCATGCAAAAGAAATCGAGTTCCATACATAATGGCATCGAATGTCCTTTCACAGGAATAAAGAGTTTCATTGATTTCATTGGTTTGGGATAAACCGTTTTTTGTAGCTTTCTTTTTAAAAAAAACCATTAGTACTGACTTATCAGAACCTCCACATAAACATTTGTATGCCAAGATTGTTGCCTTTTTAACAAAGGCGCACATGCATCACATCAGCATGCCGCACAAGTCGCTTATTCTAGCTGTCTATCATTCATTAACTCACCTACATACATATACATACATATATGTGAGTATCTATGCATTAATTTATTATATTCCATCATTTATTCTAATTTCAATTTTCATCACTTTTCATTCTCAATTCCATTTTCAATTTCATTAGCTTTGTTTGCACACATCTGTACATGCCTATCGCACACATATACACACACATACACACAGATGTATTACACTCAATCACTCACTCACTTGCTCAATTGTCGGCTGTCATTCTCACATTCATTATAATCAATTCAGCCGTCCATCACTTGAGATGAATTGTGAGCCAGCCTGCCACGTTTCAATTTATTTATGTGCCACAGCATACAAACAACAGCAATTGACATAATACTCTACTCCTCAGCTAGACGAACTGCAGCAACACACCAACGCAAAATGTTGCAAATGTGACAAATGTTGAAAATGTTGAAAATGTTGCAAGTGCGTCACTAGTGCCACTGCCATTGGCACACACGCACACGCACCCCCACAGACACACGCTCAATCACCGCACAGTGCAACAATTGAAAGTGTAGGCAAGCTGTATGTACATGCATATATACATGTGTGTATGTAAGTGCAGTGCAATACAAATTATTCTACTAAACTAGATTTTCCGCACTGAAGCCGCATGCAATTGTCAGCAATTTGCCACCAATTGTTAACGATGTGTCAAATGAAAAATTGCCTTACACGAGTATGAATTACGCATACATACACAGGTCGCAGTTTGTGTATGTATATGTCTGTAAATTGTAGGCACTCATGTAGGAGTATCAAGTGGCATGTCTGTAGGTATGTTTGTGGCAAGTAGTAATATTTGTATTGCAACTGACACACAGATCTAGTTCCTGTCAGTTTACATATGTACATAATTGCTACTGCAATATCTAAGAGGCTTCAAGTACTTGTAAGGCAATTGTGTAATCTGCTTTGCGGTTTTAGTTAGTGGCTTAGGTAAAACAGAGTTTAGTTACTTAATGTGTTCTCTTTTGAGCCGCTGCAGTTAGTTCGCGTTATATAATATAATGTACTTTGCTTTTGTTACTTACAAAGCTCAAAGAATCATCAAATGATTCGCTACGACAAATGTTATGTCATGTGATCAAATTTGACCCGGACTGCATAATCTTCATTTTACAAATTTTGTTTTTTTTTCGGGTTTGACTCATTTTTGAAGCGCATCAGAAGTTTCGCTACGATAAATGTTATACCGCATGTGATCAAATTTGAACCGGACTGCATAAACTACATTTTACAAATTTTATTTTTTTTTCGGTTTCGACCCATTTTTGAATCGCATTAAAAGTTTCGCTGCGATAAATGTTGTACCACATGTGATCAAATTTGAACCGGACTGAATAAACTAAATTTTACAAATTTTGGTTTTTTCGGTTTCGACTCATTTCTAAAGCGCATCAGAAGTTTCGCTACGATAAATGTTATACCACATGTGATCAAATTTGATCCGGACTGCATAAACTACATCTTACAAATTTTTTTTTTCGGTTTTGACTCATTTCTGAAACGCTATTCGCTAGGTTTTTGGAACAGTTTCGACGTTATATTCATAAACCCACATCACGTCAACAGGAATGATGCGTTTGAGGAATGTAGGTTTCTCAGCTACGTTGTGAAGCACCAATTTGCAACCACTACTCGAAGTCGTTTTTGCAAAAGATGCAGATTTTTGCTACAAGCGACAACCTTCATACCCAAAACATTAACCAAAATGTGTTGAGTCGATCCGTAAAAGATGTTAAGATCCTCTGCTATCTCTCCGATGCCAACACGACAGTTTTCAAGTACTGTGTCCTTAACCTTTTCGATGTTATCGTCATTAACAGAGGATGATGTAAAACTCACATGAGGCAAGCTATCGAAGACTTCTCGATCTTCACTGAATGCTCTACGCAACTCAAACTCTTGTGTTCGTGGCTAAGGAGACGCACCAAAATACTTTTGCAACATTCTCAACAACTTTCAGTGTTGGATTCTATTGCAAGCACAAAAGTTCAAATTCTGTGTTCATTTTTTTCATGGTAAAAATTCTTGTGATACACACCAATTGACATAAGAAGATCAAACTTCACGCGAACATAAGCAATTTTATTCCAATCTATGGAAAATTGTGTCCCGATTCAGTTTCCGCGCTAACAGTACACTCAAAGCTAGTCAAGGAGTGTCTGTCCTCACAATCACATCTAGTTACTTCGTCATCAGACTAGTTTGGGTGCCGGGTCATAGCGGAATCGTCGGTAACTGCAAAGCCGATGTGCCAGCCAGAGAGGATACACTTATTCCGCTGACATCGGAAATGGAACTGGTAGAATTTCCATTGGCATCCTGCATTCTAGCACTGTACCAATGAACCTCGCGTGCGAACTTGGTCTTAGCAAAATTCATCTTTCCGCATCTTCGCAGTAAGGCTTGTGGAACGCAAGTTAGAAAAGTTTTGCAAAATGAAGGCAGTCAGACACTTTCTTTTCCATTGTTAAACTGAGGTTGAAACATCTCGGCAGTCATATCTTCGGCAAATTTAGGGACCAGTTTCGGCTATAAACTAACTTCAGCCGTTTTAACAACTGTATCAAAATGTTCAAAATGCTTTGTCGCTTTATTACTTTATGAGAGTCTTCTTCTTTTTCCTATACCTCCCCCAGCGGGTACAGCGTCGAATACTTTCAGAACTGGAGCTTTTTCATCCATTCGGACGACATGACCTAGCCAACGTAGCCTCTGTCTTTTAATTCGCTGAAGTATGTCAATGTTGTCGTATAACTCGTACTGGTCATCATTCCATCGACTGCGGTATTCGCCGTTGCCAATGTGCAAAGAACCATGAATCTTTCTCTCGAAAACTCATAACGCCAACTCATCAGCTGTTAGCATCGTCCATGCCTATGCACCATACAGCAGGACGGGGATGATAAGTGACTTGTGATTGTAACTCAGTCCGAAGTAGCACCAGTTGACAAAAGTTATTCTGCTTTGGATTCGAGTCTTACGTTGTTGTTGGTGTTAATACTGGTTCCAAGATAGACGAAATTGTCTGCGAATTCGAATCTGTCGTTCACTACCAGACCCTTTTGCTTCGCTTTCTTATTCAGTCTGGAGGTAGCAGAATTAACGGCGAGGAGTCGCTTTGTCTGAAACCTCGTTTGGTATCGAACGACTCAGAGAGCTCCTTCCCAATCCTAACGGAACTTTTGGTATGGTGGTGGGGTCTTTTCCAACATTTGGCACATGGTGAATATATGGTGAGTTGTTGATTTTCCAGGCCTAAAGCCACACTGATAAGGTGCAATCAGTTTGTTGACGATGGGCTTTTAAATCATTCACAAAATACGCTCTATAGAACCTTGTATACGATATTGAGGAGACTTATCCCACGGTTGTTGGCGCAGATTGTGTGGTCGCCCTTTTTGTGAATTGGGCAGACCACACTTAAGTTCCTATCGTCGGGCTTGCATGAAAAAAATGCTCACTCATCTGATTCTATTTTCATTATTCCATTGGTAATGCTTTTAGGCGGGTCCCAAACCCAGCGCACAACCTTGGTGTGGGAATCTATCTAGCAAATAAAATATTTTAATCGCCAGGCATTATGGCATTACATGGAACATCTACTTATATACATATGTACATATAATTACATATGTTCTAAGAAAATTACATAATCAGCAAAACTTAGCATTAGACATGTGAGTATACATATGAACATGTCACACATACATACATACATATGTACATACATCAGAAAGCATATAGCATTATTGCGACCGACTTGCAATAAAAAAAGACAAAATATAAAAACATCAGAATGCGAGAACATCACTTAGTGCACAACAACAACGAACAAAGATGGCAATCTTTACAGCAAATCCGCCAGAGATGTGTGTGCTGAGTAGACAACAACAACAACAACAATATTAACACAAATGTGCAATAAAAACTCGTTCAAAAAATGCGAAGACTCGTAATAAAGTTGCGACATGTTGAACAGCATTTGTAAACAAGTTTATAATTCAACTGATAACACAATTGCAAAATAAGTAGCTCAAAGATAGCTGCACATACACACATACATACATTTATGTGCATTAAATGTGTCAGTATGTATATGTAGACATTTCATATATATATGTATGTAAGCCTGAGTGCAGTATGCGCAGCTTAAACTGCTGCCGCCAGACATAATTAAAAACAAAAAAAAATAAATAAAATGAAAAATTATTTAAATGAGGCGCGTCAACTCGTTCGAAACTAATAACAACAACAGCAATTAAATTTAACGGTCGCCGCTGTAGCAACAACAATCTACAGGCTTAGTATTAAAGGCTAAGGCGCATTTTTGTAAGTGAATATATGGTGATTTTGAAATATTCATACTTATGTACATACATTGTACATACAATATACAAAACGAGAAAAACGATAAGGGCTATCAGTGCACGTGAATAAAAAAACAAAATTATTGCTCTCAAACTGCATGAAAATTTCAAAATTGCAGCATCTAAAGATAACAGTTTGTTCCAATTATGGCTTTGACAGCCGAAATTCTTTATAGTCGTACATTATTGAAAAACAGTCCTCGCCTACTTGGAGGCTGATACGATACGAAAACTATTCATATAAAAAAATCTCTTCGGAGACGGTTGGAGTCTTTACTTCTTCTTTATTGGCGTAAAATTTCTGGTGCCGAAATGTTCAGAATGTTTGAAAAGGCCTTCGGTGATAATTGCTTGTCGCGAGCAAGTATTTTTGATTTGTAGAAATTATTCAAAGAGGTCGAGAACGCGTTGACGACGAACCACGTCAAGAACGGTCATCCACATCAACTGACGAGAATCTTTCCGATTACCAGGATGTCATGAATTACTTACGGCTTACGGCTCGGAAACAGACGATCAATCGGCCGTATATCGTGGCAAAGGTGAGCTGAAGCCGGAAAAAAGACGTCATCAGTTCCTTCCGACTAGCCACACTGTGAACAAGTAAAACTATTTGAGTATATATCTTATATACAGGGTTTGTATATAATTTATTGAACCAAACGTTACAATTCTTTAAAAACTTTCAAAATAGGCTCCGATGCAGCGCTGCTAGTGCGCAATTTCCAACCATTGAAGGCTTTACGGAAGGCATTCTCCGGAATAGCCCATTCGATCCACTTTCATCGGCCTTTTCAGGCAAGGAAACAAAAAAGTCCGCGGACTGTAGGGCGGCTGCGGAAGCGTTGGGATGCCGGCCTTGATTAGGTATTCCCCCGACAGCCGGTTCTACGTTCCGGAATTGACTCGGATTTTATCCGACCAAGGGCTGTTTTTCCGGCGATCTAACCCCGTTTGGATCGGTGAGTGTTAATTTGTGTTAGGTCTTGTCGGACCCGATTGACCCTTCGTTTGAGTCTCTTGAGGACTTCCACGTAAAACTTGGCGTTGACAGTTTGTCCAGGAGGAACAAATACATGGTGGACGATGCCTTTGATGTCAAAAAAAAAAAAACAATGAGCATCGTTTTCACTTTGGAATTGCTCATTCTTCCGGTCTTCATCAGCGACCTCTTCCCGGCCCTCCAAAAAGGCCTGTTGCCACCGAACCACACCACTTCTTGCTAGAGCAACATCTGGGTAAACCATATCAAACGTCTCTGTCACAGATTTACCGAGTTTCACACTGAATTTAATCGCGTATCTCTGCTCTAACGAACACTGCATTATCGGCTTGCACCACTCGCAGAAACACGTCGCGCGAAAATGTTTGTCTTGACTCTCCAGGTGCTCGGAGACAACTGACCAGCCGCTCGTTCCTCTACCGAATCCAGTCGATTCGCGCACGCTCCGAAGTAGCCATATTTTGTATATAAATATGTATGTATGTATGTATTCCGCTTTTAAGCCATCCCAGTGTAAGATGAGTTCCATAGTTTTCTATAATATACAGAGGTACCCAGAACATAGAAACATTTTTTTACAATTACCTCTTAAATAAATGAATAAAAAAGCTTAAAATCTATGGGATTCTCTTACCTCGTAAAGGTGTCTTTTGATAACCAAAATGTCAGATTTGAGGTTGGAAAATTGGTGGATAGCATTTTTAATATTTCCTTATAACTATTACTTCATAATAAATATTTTATAAAAATCCATAAAAAGTTTTTATTGAAATATTTTTTTATTAAACAAAATACATAGATTTAAAGACTGTTTACATATTGTAGGTACATAATATACTTTTTTACCTTGATATGTACATATGTAATCGAAGCACATATTTACATACTTATACACTTCATTTTTATACTAAAATATTCAGTGATGCCTCGTATTTGCTTTTGACCCCATTACGTGTGTCAACAACAAGCAAGCGCCACAGCACGACAACAACAGTAACAGCAGCAAAGTATGCACCCACACAGTGATGCTTATACAACACCTTACAAACAACTCGAGTATACTTGTAAGGCTGCTACTGTGGCTGTCTTCCCTGCATTAGTGCATCAAAAAGGTCTCACATAAGCCTACACATATTTTTAAGTATTTACTAATACAAAAAATACTTATACATAGTACACTAGGATGGATCCTTCTTAGAAGAGAATGGATAGCACTAACTCTATGCTTTTTAGACTTGATTAAGACACAAATGATGGAAGGAAAATTTAAAAAATGATTAATCTGATCAAATTTGACCCAGTCTGACTAGAAAACTGAGTATTTTCACGTATTTTTTACAAATCTTTATTATATTCAAGCTAATCTACTTTTCTCAGATTTATTCGAATTTTCATAAAGCCATTCAAAGTAAGTTCCTTCGTCAACGCAAGCATACCTTCAGTGCTGCCTTTTAACGAATTTTAGTTTCTTCGGTTTCGACTCCTATTTGGAGCGCCAATCGCTAGATTGTTGGGCAGTTTCGACGTTATATTCAGAAATCCACGCTTCATCACTAGCAATAATACATTTGATGAATGTAGGAATCTCAGCTATGTTGACAAGTATCTATTTTGAGACCTTTACTCGACGCCGTTTTTGCAAGAGACACAGATCTTTTGGTAACATTGACATGTTTCATACCCAAAACTTTAACCAAAATACTAACCTAATTATTAACCGAAATATTAACCGAAATATTAACCAAAATATTAACCAAAATACTAACCAAAATATTAACCGAAATATTAACCAAAATATTAACCAAA
The DNA here is from genome assembly GCF_024586455.1 of Bactrocera neohumeralis. Classification (NCBI taxonomy): domain Eukaryota; kingdom Metazoa; phylum Arthropoda; class Insecta; order Diptera; family Tephritidae; genus Bactrocera; species Bactrocera neohumeralis. Next base: position 20,759,519 of record NC_065923.1, read on the forward strand.
ACATCTTGAAGCAATAAATAAAAGATATTGAGATCCTTTGAAAGCTTGTGATGCCAATAAAGCGATATTCTTTCAAGCAATGTTTCCTTAACTTTTCCTATGTTATCGTCATTATTTCATTAACAGAGGTAAGTTAACGACTCGCATGCGGCAAGCTCTCGATGACTTCACGATCTTTACTGAATGCTTCGTGCTGCTCAAATAATTTTGTTCGTGATTCTCCAAAACACAATAATTTCAACGACGCTGTAGCCGTGATTTCAAAGGAAACACCAAAATTCAAGAAAATTCGTTGCCGTATTTTACTCAACGATAAAAATCGAAGCTTTCGCGTCGTAAGCAAACTGCTGTCAAACACACAATAATTGAAATAATGACAGATGGAAATGAAACTCCACACGAACATAAAAAAGATTGTGACAATTTAAGAAAAAAAATTTGTAGATGAAGTTTGCGCGCGCGGATTTGATCAATCCGGGTCAAATTTGATCATATGGTAAAACATTTTTCTCATCGGTTTAAAAATACTCCTACAAAAAAATGTGTCAATGCGCTATTTAAATGCATCAATCCGGTTCAAATTTGATCAGATGCTGTAACTGTTGTCTATTTAAAAATACTCCTATTTCCTGCGCATATTATAAATTTGGTAACGTTAATTCGTTCGTCATCGTTTGTTATTATAAAAAACTTACCTGTAATGAATTCAATCTATTTTATGCCACCCTAATGCAATTAATGCATTCGCCACGTTGTTTGTTGTTATTGTACGTATAGTGCAATCGTAGTGCATTCGCTGCCAAGCACAGCCGTTTGTTTATCTAGCTGTTAATTTTTTCTTCGTTTTACACTCGTGGATGCCAATGTATGTGTATACATATGTACATGTTTATAGGTGTATAGGTGAGTGTCGGTGTATTTTGCAATCATTATTTTCAGTTTCGTTTTCATTCGGAATTTCATTTCCATTTCATTTGGCATTTTTGATAAAACACATACGAAACAACAACAACTACATACCATGAATAAACGGCAACCAACAGCGACTATTACAACAACAAAACGAAAAACAAAATGCAAACATTTATTTGTATGCATTTGTGTTGTTGTTGTGCAGTGAATTGATTTTGCCGCGATTACTGTTGTTGCTGTTATTGCTGCTGTGGCTGTTGCTGACGCCGATGGCATTGATCTGCAATGTTGCCGTTGGAATAGACATTGCAATAGCAACAACAAGACTAACAAATTATTCAACAACTGTGCAACAAATCAACTGTCGTGTTGCATCCATTGATGAATGTGAATGCCGTTTCGAAGCGAAAAAAAGAAAAAATTGCCATTACAAAAACAAAAGACAACAACAAATAAGTGTTTGAATAGCAAATCGAGACAGTGTGGCATGAATAAATGGAACTCAAAAAATTTTTGGAAGGAGTTTTTATACATACGTATGTATGTATGTACATATGTGATTATACATACATACATATATCGATAAAATGATCTCATTGAAAATTAAAAAAAATTTAAAAAATCCAAAATTTAAAACTCATTTTCGACATTTAATTTGCTATTAAAAACATCAAAATTATCAAAATAATTCCAATTCCTCTTTGAGAAGCTAAAGCCCATCGCGCTGCGCCAGGAAGCTTAAATGAAAAGCTTTCTACACACGTGCCTGCCAATATTTACAGTATCTAGCTAATACAAATTGTATATGGTTTACTGTTCATTATTAGCATCGCGTTGGCATACCGTCTCGTATAAAATATGTATTAAGCAAACAACACCAAAAAGCAACCTTATGAGACTGGTGTTTGGCTATGCTTAAGGCGTTTGATGGCGCTACGACAAGCTGGTGTTGGCGTCGTGATGGTCAATCGCTGGCATAGCCAATGAAATAGTTGTACCAGTTGTGTTGTTGTTGTTACTGCTGTTGTTGCTGTTGCTAACGTCGTCGCCATTCAGTCAATTTCACTTTCACTAATTATGTCATACGGCGATGACGATGCATGCCAGCTAGCACACTAGTGTTATTTGCGCATGCGCACAAATATTTATAAATTAGTATGTAGTTATTTTTACAGCTACTTATATTTGGAAGTATAATCGTAGCATACAACTCGATATCTTGATTATTTGAATTTATTTGTTTCGTAGACTTAACTACTTTAGGATATTAAGGATGTGTTAAGAACCCCTACTAACTCCTATGACTGGCAAATTTTATGATATCTTGGATTTTGAGTAGGACTACCGATATGTAATATCTTGAAAAACTGAAAGAACTGAACTGAACTGAAGAAACTGGCTTTTCATAGATTAGTTCATGTTTTGACATATGTATTAGTTATACACTAAAAAGGGGTGATAATTATAGCCAATTATCCCCGAAAAATATGGCTGTGTTATCTAACGTTGAGCAATACCAAAAGCCGCCGAGCCGTTTGATACTAAACGAAGTTTCAGACAAGACGACTCCCTATCATGCGACTTCTTCAATATACTCTTGGAGAAAATAATTCGTGCTGCAGATCTGAATAGAGAAGGTACAATCTTTTATAGGAGTATACAGCTGCTTATGCATGCCGATGTTATTGATGTCATTGGCCTCAACAATCGCGCCGTTAGTTCCACTTTCTTCAGGTTGGACTAAGAAGTGAAGCAAATGGGTCTGGTAGTGAACGAGGGCAAGACGAAATATCTCCTGTCATCAAACAAATAGTCGTCACATTAGCTACTTGGCTCCCACGTCACTGTTGACAACAATCGTTGTGATTTACGTGAGTACCTGACAGCGACGGCCTTACCTCACGGTGCTATGTTAAAGTATCTGGTAAAACCTTGTAGCTTTTGCTATAATACTTCCAGTTGAGCGCCCACATCTCAATGACTAATGACATTTGTCGCTTGAACTTCAAATATCTATACATTAGTCTATAATATCATTCCCAGCTGAGTATTATAGCATTATTTCTGACATAAATTATGCTGACATTTCAAGGCACGCCCAGAATAGAAAGACATAGTGCTTCGATATGGATTTTAGTCAGAATGTCAGCATCGAAATCGCCAACGCAGAAACTCTTGGCAACAGGTGCTACTCAACAGTGGACTGTGTACGCAATTGAGAAGTAAAGTCCTCTCTCGACGAACGAAGACCCAAAGAATGTTCTTTCAAGAATGGACGATGACATTCCCCATGAAAAGTCGACGTTACGTTTTTTTCGAGAGAAAGATAGGCGGAAGATTTATGGTCCTTTGCGCATTGGCAACAGCGAATACCACAGTCGATGGTACGATGAGCTGTGCGAGATATACGACGACGTTGGTATACAGGGTTTGCCCGAAAAGTAATAGGACTGATTTTCTTCCGCCTCGACAGTACTTCGGAGTTCAACTAGCCACTAAATTTTTTGCAATATCTATCTATTCAACTCAAACGATTATATCACAAACCAATTGTCCGATAGCTGTGATCGCTGGTTATTATAGCACGGCTGTGTTTTATTTTGTATTTTCTACAAACTCATATTACTACAATGCTTTCAAATTTAATTTCGACTTATGGTTTAAATATCCAAAATTTGAAAGCACTTTCTTAAATCACCTTTCGTTTGGCTGCCTTTAAAAGCACAACTTTGCATATTTTTTTTATAGCGTATGAAAATGAAAACACTTTGCCTTGCCTACTGGCACCTTCCTGTTGTATTCTTTTGAACATAAAAAGCAGCAAACTCCTTTTATTTACAATTTTCAGTTCCGCATGTGCCAGCACTATTTACACAGGTACACACATAAGTACCAAATATATATACGTATGTAGTATATAAAATTGCTGCGATGAAAAGGGTGCATTATGAAAAATGTTGGCCTAGTCACAAAGTAGCATAAATGTGTCAACGCTCTCATATATGCAAATATTGTGCATTTCAACCCCTAAATGAGCTTTAAAGCATTTAAACAGTAATGATTCATATAACTGGTACAGGTAATTTTTGCTTAAAGCGTTGAGTGGATCGGGTTTCTGACTATAATGTAACGCTTCCTGGCACAGTTCGTTGAGCTTGATAAATATAACGTGCGAAAGGGCACGTTTTGAAGGCAATTATTGTAAATAAAAATATTTTTCAAAATCTATGTACATATTTATAAGTATGTATGTTGTCGTTCCCACTGAAAGCCTGATATCATTCTCTTAAAAAAGTATATTGAAAGTGTAATTATTGTGAAATATTGATTTGTGAAATTGTTTCGACTATGTGAACGTGCCATAATTCTGTAATATAGCTTTGAGATTTTGAGTTAAAGAATTATTTTGCACCAAAAATATGGTGTGTAAATTTAATTTAACTTAAAAAATATATTTGTATGAATATCTCAAATTAAAAACTGTTTAGGATAATGCTATAAACGGCAAATGCTATAAACGGCAAAAACATTTTTTATTTTTTTTTTTGCTGTTAACGTTAATATTTTTGGCATTCATTAACCGTTCTTAAAATCTGTTAATCCCAATTGTTGTTGCAGAGCTTTTTGTTGTGTAGTCATATATATGTATGTAGATCGATGGAAAATCCGATACTGAATACTTTCCAACGATCTTTAAGACTTCACAACAAAGAGCTCAGCCACTAGCGGCCATGAATTCCATGTTTTCGAAAAGTTTTCTTCGAAAAAATAAAAACTTTATAAACACAAACGCCAAAGTATGGTATAGTATTATACTACAATGATAAAATGGAAATGGTAATTTTTTTTTCTGTAAGTTGGTAGTACTGTTAGTAACATCTATGCTAAATCTCACGTCAAAATATTCATTGGAAGAGTAGTTGAGATACGTGTCGTTTTGTGAGGCTCTAAAATTGGATTGTTCGATTTTTACTATGTCTGAATGTATTGAATAAAGAAGTGCGATAATGCACCATTGGTTATTCGTGATCATTTCGCCACATTTTCAAGTCATATCGAGCCGCAACCAACGCATTCGTCTGATTAACCTTCGTGTAACTTTTGGCTATTCAGCAAATTCACATGACTCCGAGGAAACCGTTTTGACTCAATTGAGAATATAAAAGCTGAATCGAAGAAGGCTCTGATGGCCATCACAACGGATGAATTTTCCAAGTGCTATGATGACTGGAAAATTCATTGGCATAAGTGTTTTGTAGCGGGAGGCGACTACTTTGAAGGAGATGAAATGGACAAAAACCTTTCAATTTAATCACCGTAGTAAAGACCTGATAAATACTGTCTTTGATCTAACACCCAAAGCACCCGAAAATTGTAAATAAACCACAAATTATTTATTTATTCAGCAATATTTATTTAGTCGATTTCAAAGTAATCCCCACCAGACGTACTTATGTCAACGACTTTACCTGTCCTCGAAACACATTTTTTGAGATGGCTTTCAGCTTCTTCAGCGAATTAAGTTTTATCTCTTCGATCGACTGAAAACGGGTTCCACGGAGCGGCAATTTCAGTTTGAGGAACAAGAAAAAATCACATGGCTCATCAGCAGTTATAATGCTCTCCATGGATGTGGGATCGGAATTCGTACGATCATGCATGACCAAAGAGACCTGTTTACTATTACTCTTTTTGAAAAAATTCAGCTTTATCGGGACGAGACCGGCAAGAACGCGTTTCATACCCAAAGTTTTCACAAAAATCATGCAAACGGACTCGTTAGCGTTGTCGAGCTCTCTTGTCATCTTTCTAACACTTGCCTGATGGTTTTCAAGCACTACATCCTTAATTTTTATACTCCCGCAACAAAGTTGCTAAGGAGAGTATTATAGTTTTGTTCACATAACGGTTGTTATGTAAGTCCTAAAACTAAAAGAGCTAGATATAGGGTTATATATACCAAAGTGATCAGGGTGACGAGTAGAGTCGAAATCCGGATGTCTGTCTGTCCGTCCGTCCGTGCAAGCTGTAACTTGAGTAAAAATTGAGATATCATGATGAAACTTGGTACACGTATTTCTTGGCTCCGTAAGAAGGTTAAGTTCGAAGATGGGCAAAATTGCCACGCCCACAAAATGGCGGAAACCGAAAACTTATAAACTGTCATAACTAAGCCATAAATAAAGATATTAAAGTGAAATTTGGCATAAAGGATCGCATTAGGGAGTGGCATATTTGGACGTAATTTTTTTGGAAAAGTGGACGTGGCCCCGCCCCCTACTAAGTTTTTTGTACATATCTCGAAAACTACTACAGCTATGTCAACCAAACTCTATAGAATCGTTTCCTTCAGACATTTCCATATACAATTCAAAAATGGAAGAAATCGGATAATAACCACGCCCACCTCCCATACGAAGGTTATGTTGAAAATCACTAAAAGTGCGTTAACCGACTAACAAAAAACGTCAGAAACACTAAATTTTACGGAAGAAATTGCAGAAGGAAGCTGCACCCAGGCTTTTTTTTAAAAATTGAAAATGGGCGTGGCCTCGCCCATTTATGGACCAAAAACCATATCTCAGGAACTACTAAACCGATTTCAATGAAATTTGGTATATAATATTTTCTTAACACCCTGATGACATGTACGAAATATGGGTAAAATCGGTTCACAACCACGCCTTCTTCCAATATAACGCTATTTTGAATTCCATCTGATGCCTTTCTGTATAATATTACATTAGAAACCAATGATTGGAATAAAACTTTACAAAAATACGGTATTTCGCCTTCTTCCAATATAACGCTATTTTGAATTCCATCTGATCTGTATAATATATACTTACATTAGGAACCAATGATGACAGTGGAATAAAACTTTACAAAAATACGGTATTTGAAAAATATGTAAAAGACGGATAATGAAATCTCGATTATCACTTTATCGTATAAAATGTTCGGTGACACCCGAACTTAGCCCTTCCTTACTTGTTTTTAATTGAAAATGGGCGTGGCGTCGCCCACTTATGGACCAAAAACCATACCTCAGGAACTACTAGACCGATTTCAAGAAATTCGGTATATAATATTTTCTTAACACCCTGATGACATGTACGAGATATGGGTGAAAGCGGTTCACAACCACGCCTTCTTCCAATATAACGCTATTTTGAATTTCATCTGATGCCTTCTCTGTATAATATACACATTAGGAAATGAAAATACAATTAAATACTCAAAGTACACAAATTGATCTAATCTAATTAATTTTACAGCAAAATAAAAAAATATGTAAATGACGGATAATGAAATCTCGATTATCACTTTATCATGCTTGAGTATAAAATGTTCGGTGACACCCGAACTTAGCCCTTCCTTACTTGGTTTAAGTATTTTCATCAGTTGAAGATGTCGATGGTCGTCCAGAACTAGGCATATCTTCAACAATCTTTGTTAAAAAATTGTTTTCAACGATCTTTGTTGTTAAAATTGTATCAGCTACAACTTTTTACAAACTTTCATTGAGAACTTTACCTAGTAATAACTAATACGTATGTGTATAATTGTATATACTATTACTTTCATTTACTATTATTTTCATAAATGAAATTTATAAGCCGATATTTAGAACCAGTTGTATATTTATAGTTGAATTCCAACGGCTAATTGAACACAAAGGTCCCTTAAAGCGATTAAAAGGCAATGTTTACTTTCAGAAATATGTCTACAAACAATAAAATTCATTAAAATTATACTTACGTTGACTTTGTTTACAAATATGCATACGAAAATTAAGCCTTAAAACGTTTAGCATTTTTATAGTGCATTTATTACTTAATGGTTACAAAGTGCATGCATACACGAGCACAACTCTTTGCTTATAAACATGTAGGTATATACATACATATGTATATATGTATGTAGGTGGGTATAAACACATCTGCACATATTTGTGCTTACTCTTTGAACAACTAACTAGCTGCAAGTGAGCTGCAGCAACTCAACTAAACACACTTTGTTAATGCAAAAATGCACTCTCTGCTCAGCTGGCTCTTCTAGCAGCACTGAATAAGTTTGCAACGCTCGCCAAAACTCACAGCGTGCACTAAGCAAGCAAATAGCGAAAAACGGCAGAGGGTAATATCTACCTATGCAAAAGCGCTAAAGCACATACAGACAATATACAAGTATATACCACTAAATATGTGAGTGTGTGTGCTGGTAAAGTGCATGCGCACGAGCACATGCTCTTAAAAAGCTGTTTGCAGTGGTGCAGTTTGGTGAAGTGGCAGCGGCGGTGCATGCTTGTGTGCAAACCAGCTGCAATTGAGAGTGAAATGAAAATGAAATTGAGGCTGCGCTGCGAATGAGGAGGCGCGTCTAGCAATGCAGGCAGCTGGCGACGGCACTTGCTAGCACATGCGTGGGTTGGTGGGGGCGTATACGTGATATTTGAAGTGCGGTTTATTTTCGGTTTTTTTTTTATTTAGTGTAAAAGTGAATTGCATGCGGTGCATGAAAAGGTGGTTAGACTTTTTTCTTTTTGTACACACATATATGTACATATGTACATTTATTGATATATAGGTATTTATGTATATATTTTATGCACGCCAAGCAGTCAACAATTTATAACAATTAACGCTACCGATTTTTTTTAATATGCAAGCATGGCTGCTGTGTAAAAAGTAATAAAAAGTTATCTGCTATTTCAACCACCGCCAACAGCCGCATAACTTTGCAAATGCAATCTCTTTGCCCAACTTCGACACTCTCCCTCTCATTATGCACTGGCTATGCAATATACATATGTATGCATGTGTGTGTGTATGTATTTTGCTCACAACTTCCATTATTCGCATGCTCCGCATGGCAAAGAGCACCACCGCTGGCAAGTGTCGCATTGCAGTTGCACCCCTGCTCCTGTTTGTCAATATTGCTTTGCGCACATATTTACATATCTACAAGCAAATACACACACTACATACATATGTATAAAGAGCACACACCCGTGTGTATAAAAAAAGCACACACACATATATATATATGTATGTGCTTGCGTTGCATGTGCAGTCAAATACATGTGGTTGGGTGTGCGTGCGCATGTGTTTGTGGCGCGTCGTGTGAGTGACCTATCTCAATGCAATTGCATGTGTCGTTTGCCATTTTTAAGTTGTTCTCATTTATCTTCGCTTAAATTGACGCAGGCAGGCCAAGCAGGCAGCCGGGCACACAGTTTCTGTTGCTGCTGCACTTTATTGTCGTACAGTGTGTGAGTAACCCTGATCGCTGTTGTTGCTGTTACTGTTGCTGCTGTTGTTGTTGCTAGTGGTCATATTGCTTGTGAAGTGGTTTTATTATCGTCAGACAACTATTTGATTTATTTGCACATAATTTATTATTCAACTTCGAAGTTTGAAAATTAAAACGGCGCGCCGCACAGACATACATACGTACGTACACACATACAATGTATGTATGTACATATATATTGTAACTGTAGCATATAAATGCAGTTTAACTTTCAGTTTTATCGGAAATTTGATGCATGAAAATAGGTTTTTGTTTAATTTCATTTTTTTTAATGAAATTGTGGACCTACAGCATGCAATTAAAAATATGCATGTGTTATTGCAGTTGTCTACATTGTAGGATTATTGGATTTTTTTAATCATTTACATTTTTAGTTCACTCAAAATTTGTCTTATGGCCCGAGTGTCTCTTTGAAATACCCAGCAATAAAATATTAAATAAAATAATAAATATGGCAAGGTGTAGAAGTGTATGTTAATCGTTATGATGCAGAGTTAATAGTTTGAAAATGCGTTATGTGTCATGAAATTGGAGTCAAAGCTTTCAAAGTGTTTATATTGCAAAGTGGAGTGTAAAATTCTCGCCAATTAAAACAAAAAAAATAGTTATAAATATTAAACAGTTCTATAAGAAATTTTCGGAATAAAAGAATTTAATATTATTAAATAAATATTCCACTAAGATATAAAAATCAATCAATTTCTTAATCTAGTCGCACTAGAATATCGTGAACTCTCAGGATTGACTAAATTAAGGGGTTACATGGATTTCCTTGGGTAAAAAACAGCCTTTTTAAAACAATTTTTATCTCATATAAAAATGAATTATTTTATTAAAACTTTTAATTGTTACAAACATACACTATTAACAAAGAAATTCTGAAATTTTGGTAATAAAATATTTTAAACTCGGCCATTACGAAACCATTTCCGGTGACCCCTCGGTAAAAAGATGCGGCCGCGTTAGCAGAATAACTTCTTACAAGATTATCTAAAGTGAAAAAATAAGTGTTAAAACCTTAACTTAGAACTTGGACGAAGGAAAAAAACTAAGAATTGGACATATTTACAAAAAACTGAAAATTTCAGTGACAATTTAGCGACATTTTTTTTCAAATAGTTGTAATAAAAAAAAAATCCTACATCCAAGTGGGACCTGTGTAAAATTTCATGAAGATCCGACCGACTTCAAAAACATAGTTTCGAGAAAAACGCCTTTAAAAACGGCGCACTTAACCTATGTATATAGCCTCGAGCGCATAAGTTCTCAAGGCTGTATCTCCGAAACTCGGATCAACTTGAAAATTTAGGACAATATTCTAGAGATATAGAATTTAATAAAATAATAAAAAAAAATTATATTTTTTAAGACCCAGAAACCCATGTAACCCCTTAAGATATAAAAATCAATCAATTTATTAAACTAGTCGCATTAGCATACCGTGAACTCTCATCATTGACTGAATTAATAAATTAGACCGGTATAGTAATTTCGAAAAAATTTAAATTTGCTTACTTAAAGTATACTTTGTGATCCTAAAACCACTAATCAGTTAATAGAATTATGAAAAATTTAATCCACTGTAACTTTTTACATTACTCATTTTTCAAACCTGGAGACAATGGTACTGTTTTTGCTGTTGTTGTAGCGCAAATTTTCTGCCGAGTTGACAAATCTTGGCCGGATCAAAAGTCCGGGTCCGTTCCGGTTATGTAGACCCTACTGTCATGGTACTTGAAGGTGATAGTATTATTTTTTAAATTTTAACTTCTACTTCAGAGTAATATTATCTAGTAAACTGCGTACGATTTTTTATTTTTATTCCAATTTTTTTTTATAAATAATTTATTGCTCAATCCTTCTAAAAAAATAATTTTTTTTTAAAATTGCGCCATTTTGCCAATGCAAGTTTTCTGTTGATAAATTTTCATTTTATTTTATTTTCTGACACTACAAGCTCATAGAATCTTTCAGAATATATTTTTCAGTTAGACTCTTTTTCAAGGTTCTAGACTGACACAGCTCCAATAAATCTACAAATATAAGACCATTACCACCTATTCAGTATGGGGAAAACGAAACCTGGACTAAATAATTCGATTTGGATTATTTTAATTTTTTATTTTTAGATTATAATAATATAATTTTTAGAAAGTTTAGCTTTTTTTTAAATTTTACATACTCAAGAAAAGAGGTTTTAATATTGAACCGAAATGTTTTCGAATTCAAAATGTTTGTGGTTGAACTCTCTCATTTTCAAAAAACCTCGCAAAGAGTTTATCGCCACCTAAAATGCAAAATAAAGTAACATCACTTTCATAAATTTACAGGCGAAGGAAAACGATATAATAGAAACCACTCATATTGAAACAAAATTTGAGTTTTGTTATAAAATGGTTATATCTGACAGCTGAAGCTGGAAATTTTATGTTACATATATATAATGTGATGTAGGGAACCTTTAGCAATAAAAAACTCAATTTCGATTTTTTTGATGATACGTTGTTTTTCATTTTAGGTGACGATATCCTTATGATATCCTTTTTTTAGAGAGAATTCGGTAATCTCTTGTTTTAAAGTCATGGTATATATAGTGTCGCATAGTAGTACCTTTCTAATACAGCACAACTATCAGGAGAGCACAATAATTGAGAGTCGTCTTAACTCCACTTATAATGCTTAGGAACTTACTTAGGAGCAAACTAAGCCAGTGCTGCCAGATGCTGGCAGACGTTCGAAGTAAGGCCAAAATATCTTCACGAAATTTCAGATGGGATCACTATAGCATATAGTATTTGCCTTAGAAACTGGCGAATCAAACTGAATCGCTTATATGGAAACCTTTTTGAATTGACAAGATGTTTTTCCGAAATTTGGCATGGAAAACTGTCTAAGACATTGGTGTAAACTCCAAAGAAAGATTGGACTGCTATAGCATATTTACAAACGAACAATGAAATCAAGTCCTTGACCTATTTGACAAATTGACAAAATTTGTATCTTCACAAAATTTGGCCCAGTTTATTGCCGAAGACAAGCCAAGAAACAAGAATATAAAATATAGAAAACGCTAGCATTACAAAAAAAAGTTATATTTATTTTCAGAAATTTTTTATTTTTTGTTTATAGCAAAATAGACCTAAACTGCTGCATAAATATCTATACATAAATACAAATATACAAATGCGCCAATATATTTTCTTTAATTTAATTTTTTTTTTGTTGCATTGCACTAGCGCTCGCAAGTCATGCACTCCTTTTTGGCTCAAGGCCTTTGATAATTTTGTTTCGCAATTGCGCAAAAGCGCGCCGCACAGACACACGCACGCCGACATGGCAACACGCAGGCAGATATAAATGACCGACTTGCAGTTGCAGATACATATGTATATAGGTATGACATACATATATTAATGTATATGGACATATACAAGTACATATATATATAGGTATATATATATACTTACATATATAGGCGCAAACCCAATAGATAGTCAACGCTTGCAAACTGCGAGGGCGGCGGCAGAGCATGGCAAAAACAAAACGTTTTCATATCGACGCGCTTTTAGGCTCGACTATGCGAATAATTCCAGCGTTTGGAAATGCATGCAATGCACCAGCATATACTAAACAATATATGTATATGTATGTAGAAAATAAGTTTTAATAAAAAGTCTATATTTGCGCATATTGAAGTCAATAAATATAGACATTGTTGCTGCCGCTGCTGTTCCAACACAATAGAGACTGCAATCAGCAATCAGCCGATACCGACATAATGAAATTGCGTGCACGGTGCCCCCGTATAGGCCGCTTTTGTTTAATCAAAATGTGCCTGAATAGCTGCATACAAGCATATTTTACACATGTGTGGCAGCGTGTGTGTGTGCTTTTAAATTTATTTCAGATTCCCGCACATCTGTAATTGTAAGCAAATTATTTTTTAATATTTGCAATGATGTTAAGGTCGCACTGCACCAATTACATACAAGTATTGAGAAATATGCAACCTGATCATACGTTTTCGTTATAAAGGGTGATCACTGTCGAAGTTCCCTACTTAAAAAAAAAAAATAAAAGACAGTAACTTCAAAATTAAAAAATTTGTTATCATTCGAAACAAAAAAAAAACATTCTTTGGCATTAATTTTTTTGAATATTATTTCTCTCAAATTTAGGCCGCGCCTACATCTCAGATGGTCCATCCGTTCAGTACAATTTAAGACTCGTTCGATCATTTCCACTGTTAACTGGCGAATCACACGCGTGATGTTTGGCTCCAACGCCTGAATCGAAGGGAGATTGTCCACATAGACTTGAGACTTTACATATCTCCACAGGAAAAGATCTAACGGTGCGACATCACGCGATCTTGGTGCCCAATCGACCGCCCCAAAACGTGAAATTATCTGATCACCGAAGTGTCCTCTCAATAAATCCATTGATTTATGCGATGTGTGAGAAGTGACGCAGTCTTGTTGAAATAAAAAGTCTTGTTGAAACCAAACGTCGCCGAGATTGAAATAAGTACCTTTACTTGGATCACCCGTTAGCTATAAAAGTTATAAAACAGCTATATTTCCAATATTTTATACTCTGGATTTTACTTCAGTTAGAAGAAGCGACATTTAAGGGGCAATTGCTATTAAGTCTTCTTCTTTATTGGTTATAGCTGAGATCTTTTCATTGGTAGGGTTTTTTACGTGGCGAGTCCCGAACCCCTGCCTCCAATCGGATGTTTTTTGGCTACACAGAGGATACTTGGTCTAAGACCGGAAGTCGTGAGCTGCCGGAGCGATATACAAAATAATGGTTTCTGGCCACTCCGAAGTGAATGGCGATTTCCTCGCTCCATCCTCCAATTTTTTAAGTACTTCCTTCTTATTTATCTAACTTAAGCATCGAAAACAAAAAAAGTCAAGAAAAACGCTATACATACATACATATATACATATATATTCATAGGGTCGCCCACGTTACCTTCTGGGTGTTACAAAATTCGTTTCAAACTTAATATACTTTCTTCAGAAATACAAATTATATTTGAGCAATAGCTTTTTTAGCCTAAACTCACAAATCGAACGCATGTTCACCTCTCAGATGGCTGATTTGGCTTGCTGGCTCTAATGAGCTACATTATTCAGCTCCATAGTCTTGTCCTTGGTCTGAATGGCATGTCTTTCCTGTCGGCCGATACCAGCCTGGCTTCGATAGGATAGAAACATTCTCGCTCAATCAATGGGCTCCTAAAACTCCTTTGTAAGTTCCACATTTATAGACGGTCCTTGCCTTTTTTCGTTGGATTATCGACCTTAAAAATAGGTATTTCCCTGGCAGATGAACCTCCCCGCTGTGTGGCCATATTTGGCGATAGAGTTTGATTCCAGCTGCCACTGCCGTTATCGCCTTCCTGAAGATAGATTCCTTTAATATTTTAGTATAGATGTGTTTATTTTCTCAGTTCATTTTTTGGATCCACGAGTACAAGTACAGCTATCTTATTACGGAGGGCGCCAAGTATCCGTAAGCCAGGTTGAGCCTCGGCACAAGTCGCATGTGGAGTTCTAGCCCTTTCTGTACCTCCAAGTAGTAAGACTCTCCATCTAAGTTCTGGCTATAGAAGAGCAACTAATATCTAGTTTAAAAATCCGACCTTAGCTAGATAGCTTCCAACTGCAACAGCGGCGAACTGTTACCAGGTTGATATAACAAGATATCCTATTAACAGAATCTACAGGCTCAAATTTATATAATATATCCGTTGATCTTCGATGGTTTCTCATTTACTGCTTTCTCTTTCCTTCTTCACAACGGCTTCGTGGTTAAAGAAGTACGATTATTTTAAGAAGAGAATAGGCAGTTACAAAATATTTGCAAAACCACGAGACGACCAAACATATGTAATACTCGTAAAGCACCATGTAAATATATCATTTATATACATAGGTATATATACATCATGCCCCATGTGTATGTATATGTAAATGCCTTTAACAATTTGTGTAAGTTCTCATACTCCATCGCATTAAAAGCGGAAGAAGGCACAAAGAACGAAGGCAGAACATGACCCAGTTTTGTCGGAATATGCGGCTGGCTGTTGCTTTATAATCGCATTATTGCTTAATTGTCGGACGCACTCGTAACCCCACAACCCAACAGCGCAACGACAACTGGAAAACAACTTACTCGACAACAGCGTGAATTGAAAATGCAAATGTGGGCAGGCAAGAGAATGCTGGCATAAAGCGCTACATATTTACGGTTTTATATATGCTTAATATATATGTATTTACACAAATATGTGCTTATATATTTACAACATATGTACATACATATGTATGTATATGTGCTTGTAAGCTTATAGGATTTACTCCTTACGCTCTTTTATGACATTCTACAGACTATTATAGTTATGTATATATTTTATGTGAATGTAAAAAGCATAACTAAATATATGAAAATATTTAAAAAATATTAGAAGAAAAAATTTATTTTTTTTTTAATTAAAAACAAATTAAAAAAAAAAATTTTTAAATCGCATTATTTAAAATTTTTTTTTTTTTTTAATTTAAAAAATAATTAAAAAAAAATAAGAAAGGCATAAAAAATTAAAAGCAAATATTTGAAAAAATATATATTTTTTTATTAATAATATTTTTTTTATCAATAATATTTTTTTTTATTATAAAAAAAAATACCGTTTTTCTCTATTTTTTCAGAACCGCAATTTCGCATTGATGGAGTGTTGAACATAATCTCATAAAAAATCAACAAAAACTACACACACATAAATATATATCTACTTACAACAGCAACTCCATACTACTTCACGACGCCTGCATTTAGTTGAACTAAACTAAAAATAAATCTACCGAAGCAAAACCGACGGAAACACGCAAAACGGAAAAAGGTGAGTAATGAGTCATTTTTCAAAAACATTTTTTTTTATTTCTTACACTTTTCTATTTATATTGTTTCTTTAGGTTTTACAATATATACATACATACATATATGTAAATATGTACTCGTGTGCCTGCCGGACAGTTTATTAAAAATGCATAACTCCAATTCGTAGCAGCAGGCACGTGCATATTCTTATATGTGTTTGTATGTGTCTCGCTGCATTATTGCAATTCAAAACACACTTGCAAGTTTACAGTTATTGCAATAAGTATGCATACATACATACAAACTGACAACAAACTTGGTTATCGTTTAAAAACCCATTCATTATTCATTGATTTCTATTCAGACTTAAAGTTTTAATTATGATTTTTGGAAATGCACACACCCTTACATATGTTTTGACGTAAGCGCATACAAAATTCGGTGCGTGTTTAGCGCACTACATGCATGCATGCCTGCGCCGGACATTTCCAAAAAAGTATGAAATTTCGTGGAAACTTATTAAATGTCACGCAATTCCTTTCAAGCGTTAGTGTAACGCATTGCATATTAAAATTAACCAACAGTTAAAAAGTTTCGAAGTATTCAAATATATTCATTGCCTAAGTGGGAGCATTCCTCATGGTCACTTCTAAGTTATAAGAGGCATTTTATTTGATAAATAAATAGAAATAATGTACTTTACTCAAAAATCGACAATTCATTTTGGTCCCGCAGCCTACTTCCAGGAGGATCACCGAAAACGGCTTCCTCATCAGTTTTTTCTACTTAAAATTTCCTGAAATCCAAAAACCAAAC
This sequence comes from Bactrocera neohumeralis, assembly GCF_024586455.1. NCBI lineage: Eukaryota > Metazoa > Arthropoda > Insecta > Diptera > Tephritidae > Bactrocera > Bactrocera neohumeralis. The sequence goes on from NC_065923.1 coordinate 20,776,451, forward strand.
AATGTAAAGGTTGATCCATTTTGAGGTTCTCTACTTTTTTAAAGAAGAAACATAGACACTTTAAATTTAATGAGGAATGTTTATTATCATTCGAAAGAACATTCTTTGGCATTTGTTTTTTGAAGATCATCAAATGTTGGCCACGGCTACGTCTCAGATGGTCTATCCGTTGAGTACAATTTTCGTTGACTCGTTCGAACATTTCGACTGGTAACTGCCGAATGACACACGTGATGTTTTGCTCCAAGGGCTCAATGGAAGCGGGATTATCCACTTAGACTTTAGACTTTACATATCCCCACAAGAAAAAAGGTGTGGCCAATCGACCGGTCCAAAACGTGAAATTATCTGCTCACCGAAGTGTTCTCTCAATAAATCCATTGATTGATGCGATGTGTGGAAAGTGGCGCCGTCTTGTTGAAACCTAACGTCACCGAGATCACGAACTTCAATTTCAGGCAAAAATAGTCGGTTATTATAGCGCGATATCGGTCGCCATTGACGATTACATTCTCACTAGCATCATTTTTGGAAAAATAAGGACCAATGATTTCACTGGCCGACAAACCACACCAAAGCGTTGTTTTTTGTGGATAAAATGGCAGCTCTTCAATCTCTTTAGGTTGCTCTTCGCCCTAAAGGCGGCGATTTTGCTTTTGAACACACTCATTGCGCCAGAACTGAGCCTCTTCGCTGAACAAAATTTTGCCCGAAAACGTTGGATCTTCTTAGAACTTTTCAAGAGCTCATAGTGCGAAGCGATGCCGCTTGGGAAGGTCGAGCGGCTTCAGTTCTTGCACAAGCTATATTTTATACGCTTTCAATTTACGATCTCGACGTAAAATACGTCAAATCGTCTTATACGTAAGTCCGAGTAGCTGCGAACGGCGCCGAATCGACTCTTCACGGTCTTCGTTAACACTCTCAGCTACGGCTGCTATATTTTCTTCACTGTGTGCTTGACGTGGTCATTTAGTCGATATCGATATTATCCAATAATGAGTGCTGGGTCTCAAGATAGGCGATGGTGTTGCGAATACTGTGGTCAGTACGCCGATTATGTTGACTATAAGTTGAGCGAAGCGCCCGAAATACATTCTTTGCAGAACGTGAATTTTCGTGATAAAGTTGAACGATTTGTAAACGATGTTCAGGCGTAAGGCTTTCCATGATGAAATGCCAAACATTACAGAACAAGAATAATGCGTGATCTGTCAAAACCAGGCTATTGAAAAAGTAGGTACCTCTACTTGGATCAACCTTTACAACAGTATATGTAAGGAAAACTAGTACATGTATTCCATATATAAAATGATGGTAACACTAGGTGTTTCGATAATTTATAACGCTGTTCAACTACGAAAAATTAGTAAGACGAATTTTTAATATTTATTAACAAAAAAAAAAACATTATTTATTCATTAGCGAAGCATATTCCATAAATTAGAATTCTTTTGCTTTAATACGTTTATGTTAATGGTTTTTCTACTTTTCAAAGTATGTATTTCTGATAACTTCTAGTTACTGATATAAAAACAAATTCTTCCAACGATCCATTTTCAATATTTTCCTTACCCTTATAGCTATTAAAATTTTACTCAACAACAAATCCGTCTCAATATTTACAACACTAAATTTCGAAAATATTTATGTAAATACATACATATGCCATGTACATATATTTTTATTAATAGCGACCTAGATTTAGACACACAGGCTTAATGGAGCTCAATTAAAACAGAAATTCATACAAATGAAATACACTCGTTGCAAGCTATAGCAAGCAATTCTATCTTGACACTATCTTTACACCAGCACAAGTTAAGAAATCTCATAAAAATATTATTGCTGTGATTTATAGAATATTGTTACACCACATAATTGGGTTATTTAAAGCACGCGCATCCTTCTAGGTCATTGTTTCTGGGTCAATAAATACGCGATGCTTTACAGACTCCGATTGGTGTCTGTTATAATTGCAAACATCGATATGTATAAGTTCTAAAATCACGTTAAAAACACTTTTTTCTTACCACAGTAATAAAAAATTTTAATTTTTTTTTTAATCAGTTGTTATAAAAGTACTAAGAACTTTTACTAACCAACAATTTTAATTGAAGTTTATAACCACCTTGCTAAACCATTTAATCAGCGAAATCTTAGATCGTATGTATATTCACTTTTGCATTCCACAAGTTATATAATTTCGTATGACCCGAAACTTATGTATAAACGCCCAAAATTTTATTGTTGTCAAAACTTTTTTATTTCTCTTTATTTTTGTAAAACCACACGCATGCAAATTACTATCATTATTTCTACCCACATGTTTTGTCAAAAATGAAGTCAAAACAAGCAAGACATGTGGGGTAATAAATTTTCAAACGCACATGCATACATATTGTACATACTGCGCATTATTATATGTGGTACACTTGACTTCTGAAGTGTTTTTCAAATTATATTGGCGAATACTATGCTCATTTCATTTTTTTTTACATGCAGTACATAGTTTATTTTACTGATACACAGAGAAATATTCTTGGAAAATATGTATTTGTGGAGAAAAGTCATTTCAAAATCTGTGGATTATAAGCTGAACTTTATCTGCCTTATCTACGACTTTTCGACATTTTCATATAAAATTTTCTTAATTTTTTTTTTTAATATTATTATTTATATACATATGCACCGAAAATATCCAGCAATTCCAATTATTCAAAAATGAGAAACTAATTATTCTGTAGGCCTAGATTTTCAATGATATTTTTATAGGCCAACAATTTCAGTGCACATCGAACTTAACTTAAAGTGAAAAACTGTCAATATAACTCTGCTTTGACGTGGTGTCTTAAGCTTCGGCTCAACTTTGCCACCATATTCGGCCGATTGATTGTTTGTTTCCAAGTCGTAAGCATAGAGCCAAGACTCATTGTCACTACTAATAGGTTTATGACATCCTGGTAGTCGAAAAACATTGTTTAACAGAAGTTAACGCGAAACTGTTTTTAAAAAAAAAAAAAAGTGATTTTGGAACTGCTTTGCTTTCAGCTTTCTTAGGCTTAAATGATATTTCAAAAAGTTTTTTACGGATCCTGCCGATATTCCAACGGTGCCAGTAAGATCTCTGACTGGCTGTTGTCGACTCTCAAACCAATTCCTTTATTTTATTGACGTGTTGATCATCAGTTGATGTTAATGGCCGTCCTGGACGTGGTTCGTCGCCAACGCGTCAACTCGACCCTCTTTGAATAATGTGTACCAAGCAAAGACACTTGCTTGCGACAAACAATTATCAACGAAGGCCTTTTCCAACATTCTGAACATTTTGGCATCAGAAATTTGATTCCGCACACAAAAATTAATGGAACCTCTTTGTTGAAGTTCACTTTTCGCAAAAATCGCCAAATGTATTTTATGTATTTAAAAAAGAAAAACGTATACTAAACACTAATGATAATTTGATGTAGTATTTGGCACAGATGTCACTGGGAGTCATACCAACCTAGAAAAAAAAATATTTCAGCGAATGGATTTTCGCGCGAAATTTAAATTAAAAAGTCTTACTATTTTTTGCCCACATGCATGCAGCTTTATATTTATATTCAATCATCAATCCATCAACACTCCAATTGTAGAATGACATCAGCGGTAACTATTTATTAAACTTAAAAATATTTGTAAAAGTAATTATCACATAAATGTGCCAGCGAACAAAAGAATTCTTTCTCTGTATGCAGCCACGCGGATTTGCTAAGGACCACAGTGAGCATTGAGCACGAAATCAAGGTGGGCGTATGTAAGCAGTTGCTGAATAACAGTTGTTATTGCCACCGATGTGGTCGCATTTTGGCAATATTTACCGACGTACTTAAACGTTTGTAAATATGTATGTATTTTTGGACATACTACGGTACACAAACGTAACTTTCATGGGTTCATTGCTTTCAACTTATAGTTGAATGAATGTGTAGTTTGTAGTCTTTGTATTGTAAAATATCGAGAAAAATTATCGATCGCCGATTCCTTAGAATTTATTTTTTAAGCTACGCCAACTACTTGGCGTTAAGCTTTGCCAAAATCATTAGACATCACAAATGTGCCAGTTATTAACAATTTTTTATGCAAATAGACACTCACTCATACATACTCATATATTATATTATATATTTGCGTACAAGTATTGGGCATTGTGTGCCTGTGCAAGTACTTAAGATCGTGTTCGCGTGAAAGAAAATGGCTTGTATTTGCATTAAAAATAAGTTCACTTGTATATGTATATACAGGCAAACATATATCTATATATAAAATTTTGGAGAACAACATGGAAGAATTTGGCAATAAAAGTCAACGAATTGCGACCAAATGACAAATAAGGCGTATTTTTAGAATTGTGTAAATAAAGATAATAATAATCTGCTAATAAAACGAGAAATTTGTAAAAGAAAGTAGAATTTTTAGTTCGTTAGACGATTTGTGTAACAGCCTGGACAACTAATGAATACTAATAACGGTACCTGAAAGCTATCGAAGCTTGCTCTTTTATTTTCTAGTTAATATTTTGCGCTCACACTGTGGAATCATCATACTTTCAATTTAAATATCTTATCATAAAGAATTAAGTTTAGCCGATCCCTATATCGAGTCTAAATCTTAAATTTTATACAACGTTTCTATAATAGCATCTTTCAAAAATCCAAATACATTTTGGGCTTAAAGGTGATTCAAATAATATGCACACTAAAATTTACAGAACCCTCTCTTTATCATATAACAGGAAATTGACTTCACAAGTAGACGAAAAATATCAAATGAATATAACTCGGGTTGCCTTTCGAATGCAGAGTGACCTAAGTCCAAGTACTTAAGATCTACTACATAGCCCAGAATAGAAACCAATTTTACAAAGCATCCCAACTACCTCTTTGCAAGCCCTTTGAAGCCAATTCATAAAGACCACTGTTCATATGGTACAACCCCGTCGAAACAGCTCGTTTCTTGGGTCTCCCATCAGATGATTTTGCTGCCAATTAGCTTACGCCAAAAAGGGTATGGATACCCGCTACAACAACAACGCATGTCAAAATCCTCTATTTTCTTTTATTTATTGTATCAAAATTGGCTCTCTTCGTTCGAAGACTACCCTAAATATAACCTAAAAAGCTAACAAAACAAAGGTTCAGCAATTGCAGTGGCGTAGCTACAACTTCGGGCGCCCGGGGCCAAGGATGTTCTGCAGCCCCCCTTTATCTACCTACCTACAAGTTTCATGAGGTGGTTCGAACAAAAGTGAATTTTTACAAAATATCTTCGATATTAAGTATACAAAATTTAGGAACTAGAAGCCACGCAAATTCTGAAGTTCCAAAATTCTCACAATACGGTTTTTGAGGAAATTAATAGTAAATTTACAAGACATCTTATTAAAAGCCATAGAAAAAAACCCATTTTCGCGATATATCTTTTACACTTTTGACACAATTGGAGTTTTTAAATACCATTTTTGAAAATTTGGAGAAATAAAAGTATTTGTTACATTCAAAGCATAGGATAACTGTGAGAGTGACACGTCGCTAGACAAAGCTAGAAAAGTGCATCTTTAAGTTCTATCACTAATTTTAAGAAAGATATAAGACAAATTCAAAAACTGAAGAGTATTCCAGTAAAAATTTATATTTTTCATTGTTAATCAGATTATTACATTATGAGTTCTCTTTATATTTTATAATAAATTTTGTAAAAAAAAATTGTTGAAGTATTTTTCTGAATATTAAAAAACAGCGAAGATCATTTTGCCGCCCCCCAAGACGTTGCGCCCGGGGCTACGGCCCCCTTCGCCCCCCCTAGCTACGCCACTGAGCAATTGCATTAATATCTACCAAACAAAGCAGTTTATGAAACATAAAAAAATATTATGAATTGTTTCGAAAATCTTTGCTTGTGATATTTACAATATGCCAACGAAGAAATATATTTCAATTTCACCTAAAATTTTCGTACTTTAATTTCTCTTTCTTTGCCCAAGATATTTGTATTCCTTTCTTAACAAAAAAAAACCAAAAACAAGACACAAGAAAAAGCTAAAAATACGAAACCGTTAGTTGCACTCCATATAGTCTGTTTAACTTTTCAATTTGTTACCAATCTCTTTCTGCCTTTGCAAATATGCGAGCACACACAACAAATTCGAATTTATGTTAAGTAAATACAATATAATTTCATGTCAATTCGCGACGAAATCCATTGCAAATGTACTGAAATTCGGAAACGACATTAAAATTTACGAAAAACAGCGAAAAAGTAAACAAAACATTTACCAACAAGTACAAATAAGGAAGAGCTAAAAGGCAACAAGGTAAAAAAGGTGTCCAGTGAAGTGAATTCGTTTCAACAGCAACTGTAACAACGAGACAATGGAGTAACTTTCGCGTATACTTAACACAATCCATAACTGTACACGCATTTTTTCCAACTTTGGTCGATGACGAATCATATTTGAGTCAGTATTAGCTTATGTACACAACAAACTACAAGTATATACCCTGTGGAGAAATTTCCGTAATATAGATTTTTTTTATAAATATAGATACAAAATTTTAAATATTATTTTTGTTAGTATTTTCTAAAAAATATTTTGATTTCTGGAACTTTTGCGTTGTTATTAAGGAAATAACATTTTGAAACCTATCGTTTATATATAAGTTTCAATATTGGCATACCCACAGCGAAAATTAACGGCTTTTGCGCATATGCTAATTTGTTCTCTGCAGGGCAAGAGCATCTCATTGTACTATTCTCCATTTTCAATCAGAAAGTATTCAATACAACGGTCTTTACACAGTTTTTTACTTAAAGAGTTCGTATGTACGAATATTTAAAAATAATTTACATTTATCTTTTGGAGCATGTTTTCCAAACATTTCATTCGACGCATCTACTTTGTATGCAGGAAGTCGGCAAATAAAATTTAATAGGGCACCTAGCCCAAATGACGCAAGTCGTAAAGCGGATATTGGCCCATCGAGTTTACATAAATAAAAAATTAAAAGAAACAGCATACAGATGCATATACCATACATATTTTTTTTGTTGCTCTTTCTTTGAAGATTTTTTGAGAAAATAACTTTTCAGGTTGGAACCAACCACTACATAAAGAGAGTTTTTTTTTACATATTTTCAAAAAGAAATAAAACGCACAATATAATGTTTGTCATTATGTTTCAAATAATGATTTCGGACAAGTGATCACCAGCAGAGACTCGAGTAAATTCCAGCCGATCGACCCATTTGTTAGCAATAACGTGCCGACTATTCTCTTCCAAGACGTCAATCGTAGACAAGCCACGCCACAGGCGAGAACGACGGATAATACGCTCAAGAAATGTTCTTTTAAAAATCCGGTCCGGTGGCCCTTACCGAACGTGTGACGCGCTTGATTTTCGGCCAGCTTCAAGATCCTTCTACAAAATCTGCCATAAAGTGGAAGGGCACAGCTCCAATTGGCGTACGATACTCTGCTCCACTTAGAGGGCGCACATTATTCACTACAGTTAACGTGGTGCGACACCGAGGTTACTCGAATTAATAAATTTGCTCGATTTGCAACCGTTGCTCCGTAATAAATCGTAGTAAGTACTAAACTGGATCTAAATCAAGTAACAGTTGTCAAAAATACCAACTCTGAAAAAAATCGAATAGGTTGGTTAGATGGCTGATCGCACGTGGACTGCTATATATAGATCTTTTTGAAGCCATAGAAAAGAAGAACTCCTGTGTTCGAACTTATAAATTAGCAAAACGCTTAGTAGCCAATATATTAGGGAGAGACTACCCTTACTGAGGGCAAAAGGGCTACTGGATATCTTGTGATCGATATTGGGCCAGAAGCTTTTGGCGACAGCGCATGTACCGATAGTTGCCCAGCTTTGGCCAAGCTTTCGCGAAGCCCAGCTATCTGGTAATAGAAAACAAGATGATACGGGAGCACCGACCAGCCCCCATTCTACCGATAGCGATTATAGGTGCCTTTCCTTGCTAAGGCCTGGCACCCATACCAGTCTTATCTAAAAGACACACGATGCCAGAGACGTTAGGCACTCCTTGACCAAACCCTAACGAACTGTTAATGGGTTCAAGACTAGTATCGCCGCTCTGCTATCTGAGTGAATGGTCACTTCTCTGAAGGAGGCTACACTCCGGAGTTTGGAAGACACTGCAATAGTCAGAAAGTTTGAAGATAGAGAGTTTCTGGCAGTAAACTCCTCCACTAACTTTTCCACTAAGTTTTAACCCGTCCGTAAAGAAGCTCACTGCCCCTCGCCTCCAACGGCTTCTTCCCACCAACAACTCCCTCGTCGGTATATGGCAGAGAAGGAGCCGCCAGAGTTCAGTTTGACGACTCCATGATCCAAATGAACCGGTATGAAGTCAATGTGGGTGAGAATATCAGGTTTTCTGAGTCTGATAACAACTTTGGCAGCCATACACCTTCCGACGATATCTACGATTGCACTATGTGCAAGATGGCATTAAGTGGCATGGTTGGAGTAGACCTTAGTGCACCACACACGCTGATGAGCATCGCCCGTTGAACGCTCTTGAGTTTCTTTGCAAGTGTGGTATTTTCTAGAGCCCTCCACCACATAAAAACTCCATAGAACATAATGGGCTTGACTATGGTGTCATAGAGCCAGAGGACCACTTACGGTTAGAGATCTTACCTTTTGCCATGTCTACAGCAGTATAAGGCAATCGATGCCTTTTTTACTCGCTCTTCGATATTCGGCGCCTATGAAAGCTTCCTATCCAGGATGAGCCCTAGATATTTCCCTGTATCCGCCTGTTGCAGACGGATGTCTCCCATCACCACATCCCCAACCGAATAGAACCCATTCTTGGAAGCTGTGGCATACCTACATATAGTACATCATAAATTTCTTTACGGAAATATCAAATAAAAATTGTATAATACAGATTTCTATGAAGCAAAGAAACTAAGTTTTAATAGCACAATTCATTGTTTACATATTTATTCATAAGTTCCGACAAACATACGTACACATACACATATGTATGTATGTATATAGCCAATACAGTATTGCGAGTATAATGGCAAGCGGCAACCGGTGGCTCTCCATCGATTGCTTAACAGATATTGGCAGTCGTATTATTGTAGTTTTATACTGCTGTTATTTCCATTACTTTTGCCGTTTTTTTCAGGTTGCTCTTACTGCTCGCTTACCAGCTAGTCAGCCACTAGTCGTACATACTTACATATGTACATAAGTATGTCTATTGCGCAAGCGCAACTATTGCGAAATTACAAATGTACTCGTTTCCTTATAGTTTGTTGCTGTTTTTGCTATTGTTGTTATTTCCTCTTTCTACAATCACTCTTCACTACCTGTTTGGACGCTCTTCACTGCCGCCTCTAAATGTTCCCCCCTCCCCCACAAGAGCAAGCTGCAATTTCACTTCGCTATCGATTGGACTATTGGACTTGGCCGGCTTTGCTGTGTGATCTGGTCTGGTCCAGTCCAGACTTTTGCAATAACAATAACAACCAAATGATACAACATCAAATGCATAACATTGAAAGCAAAATTGTCAAGCTCGTCTGCCGTGTAGCATCGATTATGCTGTTGATGTTGCTAACAGTCTTGACCACTATTACCATTGTCCGGCATTGTACATGCCTTCTTATAGCTTAGCAGTAGCCGGTTTTTGTTTTTGTTTGACACTTTGAGATCATACTAATGTATTTCAAGTGCATAGTGCAGTGACTGCAGCATTTCACTTTTCTGCTTATTCGTTGAATTAGCCCGTGGATAAATGTTTTGTGATGTTCTGAAATGTTTGTCAGCCTTTATTTGATTTTATTGTAGAAGGAGTAATAATTTAGATTAAAAAAAATCGTTTAAACCACTTTTAGGTGGAATTTTTTTCGCGAAAATCAATTTTTTGGTTTAGTAACCGCCATTTCGTCATAACTCAAGATTTTGACTAGTCCTTCGATCATTACCCGTATTCATCCAATGCAATTATAAACTTTGTTGGCTTTTGAATTTGAGATAATTGAATAAAAAAAAAAATCTTCCTCAACACCAGACATGTTTTTCGGAAGTCTTCTTGGAGATCGCCTACGCGATCAAGGGAAACATTTTTTTTTTAATAAATCACTCATTATTTAAGTAAATTAAAATCCTTAAATATACATTATTATTATTTTTTTTATGTGATGTAAAATTCTTCTCAAAAACTCTCAAAATCATACGTTTTTTTTTATTTGCAAGTATATCCACTTCATCCTTTTAATAATTTTATGTTAATTATGTCAGAGTTGCCGACATTTGCCGATTCTCACGGCCTCTTAATTAAACCAATTGGCAAATTTTCTCATATCATAGAATCTGTATGCGGTCTGTTAACTAATCGAATTCGCAGATTAAATCATATTATAGTGCCTTCTTAAAAATTAATAAAGAGTTTAGAGCAGTTATTTAATTGAGTTAATTTAGTGAACAGATCATATTGTTCTATTCAATTAAATAATTGACTCAATTAATGCCTAAAATAATTATTCTGAATATCAACCACATTTCGGATTTTTTAATTGAATTGTTAAATACTCCATTAACTCACATATAATTGACTAATGAGTTAATTATATTTTTTTTTTGAATTTTTCAAATTTTATTTTACATATTTGTATTGCTAAATACTCAATTAACTCATATAGTCGTACTCAATTATAAAATTGACTCAATGAATGGGTTCGAGGAAATTTCTATAAGAATTATACTTAATATCAACCACTTTTCAAATTTTCTTTTACATACTTGTATTGCTAAATACTCAATTAACTCATATAGTCGTATTCAATTATAAAATTGACTCAATGAATGGGTTCAAGGAAATTTCTATAAGAATTATACTTCATTTCAAAAACTATAATTTTTCCTATTGCAAGGTTAAATACTCGATTAACTCATATAATTGTTTTCAATTATATAATTTACTCAATTAATGGCTTGACTGCAATCTTTATAAGAATGATTTAATAACTTTTCAAATCGAAAAACAAAGAAATTCAACACAAATCATTCTATCAAGAATATTTACACACTAAAAAATGAAAAAAAAACCATTTATAATCTCCTTATCCCACCTTTATACGTACTAAATCTTAATAACAAATTCAATTCAATTCAATTTACTTTCTCTCCAACCGAGTTCACTTTTTGTCCATTTAAACACCGCTCCCGCCACATTCAAATTCCAGCTTTTGCTATTACCTTTTTCTACCATTTAGTTTTCATTGACTTTAATATTCGCTCTCGACACGCCACCATCTTAAACTTGTTGCATACACACATATGTATATACAAAAGCTATAATAAACTAAACAATAAAAATATTTATACATAAACACATGCAAATATATATAAATAAATACTGGCATATAGTGAATGTTTAAATGAATGCCGCCATTTGAGTGTTTATTTTAGCTTTAATTTCAGTCGCTTGGTCACTGCCGCTGACTTTGACCTTCACATTGAATTTGTGAATTGTAGCGAAAATTGAGTTCACGCATACACACATATACACATGTAGATAAATACTTGTGGCATGGGCAAATTTAGCTTTGCCCAGCGAAGAAATCGCCGGTACTTAATAAGTGACTGGCAATTTTTACACATACATACATACATATATGTATATTTATGAATATGTATGGATTTTTGGTTTTTTTGATGTAGTATGTTTTATGTGTGTAGTTAGTTAGTCAATTTAACTAAGCAAGTGTCTAATCAACTCAACTGACAAAATAAGTAATAAATGCTATGTGAAGAATGAAAAAAAAGAAATTCTTTGTAAAATTTTCCTAATTGAATTTTTTCGCTTTTTGAAACGTTAACGTTTGATATTTGGTACCAACCAGTGCAAGGTTTGTTAATATTAAAATAGTGTTAAAAGTTATTTTACTTCGTTTCCTTATCTTTTTCAAAAACTCTTAATATTTTGAACCGGCTGCCACTCGAGGTTTTATTTGTGGAAATTTTTTAGAATTATTTTATCAGTTAATCGTCAAACTCGGAAAATGTTTCGATCTTTGGCTTTTTGAACCAACAGGCACAAATTTTTGAAAAACCAATCCCGTTCGATGTCTTCCAAAACTGTCTTACTATAGCTTACAGCGAATACTTAATGAGTTTGACAATAATATACGAGGGCAATCCGAATGAGTTTAATCTAATGGTCTTAAATTGGTATTTCCTTTGCAATATACCAGTACTGATAGCAGCAAAATAACAGAAATATCAAAGCGTTTAATTTGAATTTTTACATTTCTTCTAGAGAGCGTCAGAAAAATTCAACAAAAACACACTTAATATTTGAGAGAGAAAATAAAACGAGAGAAAACGAAATTGCAGTCATAACTCAACTCAATGTGACTTGATGTTCAGAAAATTTGTTAATAAAATATAAACAAGGTATTATGTACAAGCATCTTAACAAATTTAACCCGAACTGACAAAAAAATCTTTATTAGCACCTTCAAAATAGGCTCGTATTATGCCAATGCTTAATCCAATTGTCCACACACTTGTTATGAGCCCCGGCTGGGCTGGCCATTAGTGCCTTCAACGAAATTTTTTTTTTTTTTTTGGAGTTTCGCTTATTTTTTGAAACGCCATTCGCTGGATTATTGACCAGTTTCGATAGCATATTCCTAAACCCACGTCTTCTCACCAGTGATGCGTTTGATGAGTGTAGGTTCCTCAGCTACATTGCCAAGCTTTTTTGCGCCCTGCACACGATGTAATTTTTTAAAAATGTTCAGGTCTTTTGATACCAATTTACCGATGGCCGAATTTATACCCAAAAACTAACCAAAATATGTTTTGTTAGACCCAAATAACAGTTGATATACTAGTCTTTGATGCAAACACGACAATTTGCCTGCACTGTTGCTTTAATTCGCAACTGAGTCAAGTTGGTCATGATTTCGAGACCCCACTGAAAGTTCAAGTGGCAAATATTTATGTATGTTTGTGATAAAGTAAACTCCCCTACACACTTCTGTTACTTTTTGAACAATTCTGTTGCCGTGATTCCATTAGAAACGCAAGATTTCAAGAAAACTCGTTGTTCAAATTTTTCCATGGTAAAAATCGCCTGAGAAACTGAGCGCGTTATAACACAATGGCCAAATACATACTAATTGACATATGGATATTAAATTTCACACTAACATAAATTAGACTGCATCAATCTAGAAAAAAATATTTATCGATTCAGTCTGTGCACGCAGTTTAGATGGATCAGTCCGATTCATATTTGATCATTGGTATATACAAAGTTAAAATATCCTTTCAACTTGCCTTCTTCGATAAATCCTTGTTTTTGAATTCGTCTCGATCAATTGAAACGGGTTTTTCAAACAGTTTGGGATATCAATGAAATGCTTTATTCCTGTGAAAGTACATTCGATGCTATTATGCATGGAACTCGATTTCTTTTGCATGGCCACGAATGCAGAACTTCAGACGCTGAACTCAATTTTCGACGCTTTTCAAGCATAAATCGGCCGACATCGCAGCAATTTCAGGTTCGATATTCGTACCAAGTTCATCAATTGTAACTGGTTGGTTAGCATAGACCATAGACTTGACGTAGTCTCACAGGAAATAGTCTAAGGACGTCAAATCGGAAGGCGGCCAATTGGCTGGGGCATTTCGTGTGATAACACGTTCACCAAACTTGGTTTTCAATAAATCGATTGTGACATTCGCTGTGTGGCTTGTGACGCCATCCTGTTGATTCCTCATATTTTCCAAGTCCATATCATCCAAGTCGAGCCAAAAAATATTCGGTTATCATTAAGCGGTAGCGATTCCCATTTACAGTAACGTCCCAGTCCTTATCTCTCTTATTGAAAACCGCGCTCTATATGTGAATCTGTTTAATAAAAAATCAATATTGCGGCTAAGTCCAAAATCTTACCTAATGATCCAATGAAGGAACTATAAGACAATTAAACCTTTATTCATACGATGAAAACTATTTGAAAATTTTAGGCAAAAATGCCGAACTTTACAGTGAGAACTATTTAGCAGTCATGCTCAAACAACTTCGTAAGCAAGATTTTTTAGTAAAATCAAATTTAATGCAATTTTTTGTTGAAATATGTATTTAGAAGATTTTTTCATATATTTAGTATACAAATGTATATATGTACATATGTATGTATGTGCATAAATCGGTATTGAAAATACCTATATAAGTAGGCATATATGCATATTTCCTGGGTCATTCTGAAAAGCAACACCAATCAAAACACTAACCGCAGAATGTATAGAGTTATGCAATTTGCACGAACTTTTTGCTTTTGCAAAGGAAATGCCATCAAAGCGTCGACTACCTGCCTATAAGCAAAAGAATGAAAGGGCAAGCAAACAAACGAATCGTCATCGCCGGACGAAGAGAAACCAATACAGACACCATCAACCACTTATCGAGTTCAATGTGCTTAGCTGCAGCAAAAAAAAAAAGTAAAACCAAAAAACAACAACACAAACAATAAGAACAACAACTGCAAAAAAACCAACAATAAGAACAACACGTACGCAAAGCTCGGCGAACAGCGAGTGCAGCGGCAGAGGCAACGAAATGAAGTTAGCATTGAAAGTGGATGCAGCAACGGCGACGTCGACGTCGACAACAACAGCAACACAACAAATTCAAAATTTGCCAGCAAGAGCAAAACTAATGTGTGTTTGTGTGTGTGTGATCAGGTGTAGATACGTAAGAGTGAGGCTAAATTTGCACGCATGCGTGCTGTTGCAACGATCACATGTTTGTGTGTGCGCACATGTGTGTATTGCTGCATCCTCTGCTCGACCTATTGGCTACAGTCAATGCCTTGTTTTTATTGTTATTGTTGTGGTTATTCTGCGGCCAAGACAAATCTGTGTAGAACAAAAGCGTGTGGAATCGCCGCAAAGTGAATGATCTCTGGCCGAACAGGCAAAAAAAAGAAAACAAATATAACAAAAGCAACAACAAAGCCAACGACATCATCATTACCAGCGGCCGGCATGTTGCTACGTAGCAACAGACGCACAGGTTGAAGAACGCCGGCTAGTTGCTGCAGCAGACAATCAGCAGCGCTTTATGTTTGTTGTCGCTAATACTATATAAGTATATGTACATATGTATGTAACTATGTATTGTTGTTGGCTTTGCTGTGGTCGCGGCTATTGTCTCGCTTTGTGCGCGACGTTGCATGTGTGCTTGCGAGAAAAGCGCTAAACGTGGCCTGTAAGCAGCGTTGAAGAAATACGAATTATGACCAAACTACAGTCGCAAAATTCAAAATTCACCAAAGCAACAACAACTACAACACGAACTAATAGCGGCGTCTCATACATGCAGCTGTGTTGCAAGCGCATCTTCCGTGCAGCTCTTCGTTTGTATGGTTGTAAATATGTATTTTTGCATGTGTGTGGTTGTGCATATGTATGTATGTAGAACCGCATATACATATGTAAGTATGTACATATATATGTATTTGATTGTATGCAAAACTTCACCTTTGCTATTGTTGTTCTCACTGCAGCTTGACGCCGCTGTTGTTGCATCAGCGCAGAATGTCAAGGAACTTTACTCGTCACTGCCAACTATGACCGAATACCCACAGCCTTCTTCTCTCATTTTCGCTTTTTTCTATTACTCTCCCAAGTTCGCTTTTTTATTATTATTTTTTATGTTTTTTCCGCATTCACTCCGATTGCCTTGTGGTTTTTTACTTAAGCGCCGATATTCTCAAATTCTTACTGCTTTCGAAACAGCATTGCTTTGTATTGAGCTGTTTCATTATTATGCAGACACTGATGTTTACACAAGCGAACCAAGCAGTGCTGTATTGTTAATATTTCGAATTAACCGGAAGAAAATAAATTCGAAAGATCTATAATTGCTATTATTTATGGCATGATTTTCATTCAGATATCTCGATGAATTTCGTAAAGCATATCCCGGTAGCGCTGTTTTCTGGAAAAGAGTAGCGCTATCTGGCTATATCTTTAAGGGTTAATTACCAGAGATATTCAACAATATAGCTGAACATCTAATTATTTTAAATTCAAAGAATGAGAATCCATAACTCTAACATAGTGGAACGATTGCAAAGCCATTTAAGGGAATATTTCCAAAAAAAATTAATTTAAAATAGTTAAATATACACTTCAGATCTATATTAACCTAGACTGGTCTATATAAATTGCGCGCTCATACCGAATCGATAAATTTTTTAGAAGTGGTTTGATGTTCATATGTCAGTTGTTTAGAACACGAAAAGTTTGACTGGCGATTCGTTTTTAAGTAAAATTTCTGTAGATCCACGGGGAGAGTCCCAAAAAGTTAAAATTCATACATTATTTCCATCTTAAGTGACACTCCGCGAAGGAAAAGGCCTTGTGTTGCAAGTACAAAATTATATAGTTAAATTTTTCCTCGAACACACTAAGGATAAAAAAAAGAATTTTGTGTGTTAATGAGATACGATTTTTGATAAAAAAAAAAATTGCTACTAATGCCAAAAATGGCTTGATGAACGTTATACGGTTTCTGCTTTGAATGAACCACACATTCCTAATAGCCTTTTCGCATAGCCAAATTAATTTAATACATTAAGATTATAATTGACAAACCCTGTTTGCCTTTCACACAGCTGACTACTCGGTTAACGTTAGGCTCAATTAACGATCAACTGTTATATTTGTTATTTCTTCATTTTGTATTTATTCAAATTATTAAAATCTATCAGCTGAATAATACTTCATTCGTGCACACAACCATATATTTATAGCCTGGACAACAACCCGCAGAGTTAAGCAAATGTCAAATTTATAGGTATACAACAAATTTTCTGTGACAATGAAATACTAATGATATTTGAAAGCAAAAAAAATTCAAACCCCTTTTTAACAAACTTTCACAAGCCGCTGTCTCTTTTTCCTCACGGTCGTATAGTTTCCATTGACTGCGGTAATCGCCGTTGAGAAAAGACCATCAACTTTACGCAAAACTTTTCCCTACACGTTCGTTTTTCGAACACACTAAGGCCGGCTCATAAGATGAGGTCATTGTCCATGCCTCCACACCAAAAAGCAGGAAGGGAATACATAGGACTTCTTAAGGTCCAAAGCAGCACCTGTTCGCAAGAGCGATTCTGCATTGGATTTCAAGGTCTATTCACATGCGATCACAAAAATCACAACTCTCACTGAGTTTTATGAAGTGAGATTTACCTCACTGACTGGCGTAAATTCAAAAGCTCAAATGCTCACAATTTTCTCACAATTCTATGATATTTGAAAGCAAAAAAAACCCCATAACAAACATCACAAATTTTTCCTCAGGTCAAGTTTCTCAGAATAGGACTCGTTCACATCAAATATTCCCTACCAACACATACATATATCTTAAGGCTTACTTCATACCGGTGCACCCATTAATTTGTATTACATCGTTCTAAATTTGTTTTCTTAAAAACATCTCTAAGTTTTCAGTCTTTCTTTAAAAGTTCAACGAAAATACGAAAAAAACAAAGTGACGAATTTTGTGTGTCGAAAAAATTTGGATTATGCCATATTTTATAATATTTATTTATTTTGTCATTTTATCATCTTAATTTCTAACTCAAACAGCTACTGTGTTCATCCAATTTTTTAAATAAAAATCGTACTATTTTTCATGAAATAAATGAAATTTCAAATTTAATTCAACCTTGAACGAAATTATTTTAATTGCCTACAAATTGCCTAATAATTGACAATTGTGAAAGTGTTGTATTGGGAAAAACAACAAAATCTTCGCTATGAAATATATATGAAAACAAAATTAGCAATTAAGTTAATTAGAATTATGGCAGTAATTTTGTTTACTTTAATGTGTATTTATCCACAAATTGTCACATTTTCGTAATTTTCCCCTTCGAATTCGCAGCTTTAATTGAATCACTCTCTGCAATTGTTTATACAATTACATCAAATTAGCAAACTGAAAAATAACAGTAATTGCTAAAAGTGTTTTTTACCGCCAATTTTCATGTTAAATTCATTCAATAAAGTGACAAATCTTAATAATAATAATAAGTGACCATGTGGTCTCTGCAAAAATTGATAATAAAATCTTATTTACGCAATAATTGTGCCAAAATGTAAACCAGTGCAAGATTGAGTACATTTTCAGTACATTTCGAATATGAAACGTGCCGTAATTAATGTGTTGCGCAAAAGTCATAAACATATAAATATTTCAGTATACTAAATATATATATGTATATATGAAGGCAGACTTTTTCCAAGCCATAAAAAGTGCAACACCGTTAAACCAAGCGAAGTAAATATGGATGTCATGCTTATACACATATATTGTATATATGTATTGTGTATGTATGCATGCCGACCTTTGATAACGAAAAATAAATTATCAGTAATAACATACACAGGCATAAAACTCAGCAAATAAGTATCTGGCCATATTTTTTCTTTGGGTGGTCATATTTTTGCAAGCAATTACGGTCCAACATTTTTTCTGCACATTTCCTTATATGCACCATAAAATAAGTAAAGGTTAGTAGGTAGGTTTCATGACAATTATCGCTAAGCACATAGACGGAGAACGGTTTGATTCTATAAACCAAAAAACATTCTCTAACGAACCAATATTCAATCATTATATCTTGACTCCTTATTTTTGTTTTGCTAAATAAAACCATTATAGGCATTTCGGAAAGAACTTCAATTGTATCAATTAGTAGTTTTCGCTTTATGCGTACTAAAGAACACAAATAGCTAATTAACTTACGCTTAATTGCGTCAGTTTCGTATTTTTTCCAATATACATATATTAGTGCTCTCTACACTATTAGCTAAATGACAAATTCTTAATTGAGTCAATTAAGATTTTGTCCATCATTAGTTTAGTCAATTAACAATTTTCGTCATTTTTCCATCCTTAATTTTTCCATCCTATGTGTTTGTATAGAGAATAAGCTAATTGAAAAATTCTTAATTGAGTCAATTGAGAATTTTTCCATACTTAATTGAGTCAATTAACAATTTTATTTAACTAATTGATGGCCCTTTAATTTGGAATTTTTCGATCCCTAATTAAGTCAATTAATAATTTTTCCATCATTAATTGAGTCAATTAACATTTTTTTGTCATTAGTGTAGATATTTAACTAATTGATAGCCCTTCAACTTTAAATTTGGTAAATTATAATTTGTTACCATTACAAATTTGAGTACATAAATGTATAATTACAATTAGAAAGCCCCAAATGAAGTCAATTAAAAAATTTCTTACGAAAAATAAAATTTTGCAAGTAATTACTACACTACTTTAATTGAGTCATTTCGAGCTTTTATCAATATAAATACATAGAGAAGTGACTAAATTAAGGTTATGTCTGGTACGCCTTTTAGAGAAAAAATAAGACGAACATGAACAAAACTGTAAATTATTACCAAAAAAAGTAATTCCATTTGAAAATTTGCAAGCTGGAAATAAAAATTATTATTTATAAGCCGCTGTGCCTCCAATTATTTTAAGCAACACAGCAGAATTCGACAAACAAACTACTGCTTAATTTAATTTAATAAAATTTATCAAAGCAATCTAAAATAATTGTTTTCTTCTCGCTAATTAACTATTCAAAAAAAGCCAGAAATCGAAAACAAATTGCGAAAGCGATGTTCACGTCACGCGGCGGTCGCAGCTTTTTGCCCTGACATTGAATTCATTTCGGAAACTCACGCTTATGAATACAATAAAATATACATATGTGTGTATGTACATATGAATATACAAATATGTTTGTGTATATGTCGGTATAAATTGTTTGTGATACACCTACAGCCACAAAAATTAAACAAATATACTTAAATATGTATATTATATATGGTATACACATATTTATATATGTGTTTGTGTGTGTATATAAGAAATCAACTTTTTTATTGTTTACTAGCCAATCTTGTATGTCGTTTTTTGCAAGCTGTATCAATATTGACACTGACTGTGGCTGCGACTGTGGCCTAAAATGGCTGCACTGCACTGATAAAAAATCCATGCACACATAAACAAATGCACACTCATACACAATTATATCACTTTTTTATATGTATGTATATATGTGTGTAAATATGAAAAGTATTGTCAAAATGTTATATGGCAATTCTTCTACTGCTTCTCCAGCGCGATTGCGTTGGTGCATTTTTTCGGTAAATTTTTCATAAAATTTAGTCAAAATCCGGCCTTCGCCGTCACTGGACGTGTAATTTGTGCAGCAATAATGCAATAAATATTGCCAAAAAACACTAGTGAACAGCTTAACAATTGTGATTATTCTTATCGGCATTAAAAAAACGCTGTTGATAACAATTCCAGTCACCCAATTACCCACTTTCGCTGCGTGTGACTACTTGACTTGAAGCAACCTAATTATTTTTGCGAGTGTATTTGGCACGCATACGCAGAAAATACGCATAGGAACGGCAAATAAATACAAAAAAATTGTATTAAAAATAGTTTGTGTATTTTCAAGGTCAGTGTTATATGGAAAGTGAGTACGTAATGATAACAGTACATAATCAAAACGCTATGGCATGGTGATATCAAATGTGCAATAAAGATAGCGAAAATGAAGAATATTAAATAATAAATAGTTTAATTGAAAACGAAAGTGCAACTCATTTGAAATGAGTCGAGCACGTGAAATACATACATACATACATACATGTATATGAGTAAAAGAATTACACACACCAATACGTATGCAGAACTTACCCGGTTTTGTTTGTGTATTTGTGTTTGCGATTTTAAATTGTCATTTGTTATCTATTAACCTTCAAATGGTTCAGTTGCCTCACCTGCTGTGTAGCTTATGACTCTACTATCTCCATACATATACATTTATACATAACTGTAACGTAATTTGGCAAGAAGTTAGTGTATTCGACTGCATCATTTTAACGACGTAATTATTTCTCAATATGTGTATGTGTCAGGGTGGTTCTTAAAGTGGCAAAGGCAATAAATTCTTTCTATAAAAGTAGTGATAAATTTTTTTTCTAAAGTTTCAAACAACTGTTATATTATTACTTCTGTGACAAGCCGTTGCTTTGTATTACATATAGCTACTGATTTCAGTATAGTATAAAACGTAGATGATAACTATTTTTGAAAGAAAATTTTGATAATATTCAAATGGAAAATTCTGCAAAGATAAATAAAAAACAAGAAACAATTTTAACTTCGGTTTCACTGCACTTCTTACATTTCACAATTAAAACTAGTGCAGGGATATAATAAAATGTAAATATTTTTCTTAAATAAAAAAAAAAATATTTTCAAAAATTCACAAAATACTTTTGGAAATTGGTTTTGATCTTTTGCTGATTTTTATAAAATGGGTTTTACAATAGGGACGCTACAAAAGTAGACCGATTCTTCTTCAGTAAGGTTTGCCATTTTATCATGGAAAGATATACGATCAAACAACGAGTTGAAATTATTAAAATTTACTACCGAAATACGGAGTCAGTGGCCTCAACTTTAAGAGTCCAATTTATGGTCTTCATAGTCGGCCCGTCAGATCAACAATTGAGCGTCTAGTGGAAAAATTTGAATCCTCCGCCACAGTACAAAATGTTCCCGTGCCAGTGAGACAAAGACAAAGTGCCCGTAGTGTCGAGAATATTGCTGCCGCTAGCAGTCGTTGCGACGATCAAATTGGCGCAAGAACTGAAGCCGTATAACCACCAGATTCGTCATATGTTCTTGAATTGAGCTGAGCAACAACTTGAAAATGATCCGGATTTTCATCGAAAAATCATCTTCAGCGATCAGGTGAAATTGCTGCGATGTCGGCTGATTTATGCTTGAAAAGCGTCGAAAATTGAGTTCAGCGTCTGGAATTTTGCAATCGTGGCCATGCAAAAAAATCGAGTTCCATAAATAAAGGCTTCAAATATACTTTCACAGAAATAAAGAACCTCATTGATATCCCAAACTGTTTTTGTTTCAACTTTTGTGGCAATCTTATTGAAAACCCCGTTATATTCTTTGAGATTAATCATTCCTACATTCAAAAAATCGTTCAAAAATAAGCAGTCTTAGGAAATCCATCATTAAACCAACTTGAAAGAATCTATTTAATTCGATTGTTATACCTATACAACATAAAGTCGACTTCGAAGGTGGTCTCGTATAGCCTTTGAGAATTCTTAAACATTCCTAAATTCAAAAAAATTATTCAAAAACATGTAAATTTAAAAGGTTCTACTTGTGAGAGTCTTCATATTTAAAACAATTGTTACGCATACACATTACATTGCAAGAGTCGAACTTACTTCCCCACTGCCCAAATAAGTGATCTAGAAATAAGAAACAATTCATCTGTAAGGTGGATTTATCATTAGCCTTCTGGGTGAAAAAAATCCCTAAAATTCTATGATAATAAACCTTCCGGTTTGGTGTTTCTCCACTGTTCTTTGAAACTATTTATTATTTTTGAGAAGATTTTATAAACTAATTCCTTCAATTTCTTCTATTTCCAGACACTGCCATATAAAAAACAGAAGCTGCAAACTTTACAACCTTCAACTTCAAAACTACCTCGTTTAAGCTACAAAATATTGAAAATAATTCGTAAAACCGATTAAAAATAAGCTGCCAGTGTCTTTGTTAAGACACCAACAAGACAACAAACGCATAAAACTCTAAACAAAACTATACAAAAAGAAATTAAGAAGCTCCAACCGGGGAACTTAACTGTTATCAACTATTTTACAATAACAAAAAGTCAAAATTAGATATCGAAAATGGATGAATATTTAGTAGAAATCTCATAGAATAATTAAATTTGAAACACACAAATCCCACTTACACCCATCCACCCTTCCCTCCAACAAAAATATCCCAGCTACACAACACCAACCCTAACGAACTCCTACATTACCTACTACCCCAACTAAAAAACACCGACAGCTACAACAAAATATGAATCCCTCGACAAATGCCAGCGACGTCGATGCCGCGGCAAATCCACAAATGCTCAATTTTCAGTCTCCACAACGCCAGATAAAGCCAAGCACAGCTTCAAGTCCAGCTGGTACACCCTACAAACACAATGGCAGCAATGGCGATGCTAGTCTGAACGGCACACCATTACACAATGGTCACGGCAATGCGAATGGCAGTAATGGTTATCAGAATGGTACACGACGTGATTCTACGCAGGCCTGGACCCCACTACTGTCGAACGGTAATGGTAACAGTGCTGCACTAAACAATGGTAATGGCAACACTGGCTTGACAGACAACAGTTTAGTTGGCACAGCAAGTATTAATGGAGCGGAAGACGGCAGTCTAGCAGGACAAGATGCGAATGAAACACTAGGTGATCCCACCACTGTACTATACACCAAATCGACCAGTAATAACAACGAATGGAAAGATGCCGAACAAATTAATAACCTCAAAAACGGTCTGTTACATTATCCGGTTAATCATCAGGGCAACAATAATGGTTCGCTAATGAACGGCAAGAATGGTATCGGCTTGGGCGTACCAGACAAGTATGATGAACAAGATCCACTTACCGGCTTATACGCACAAAAAAATACACGAACGCGTGAACCGGATGAATCGGATACAGATTCCGAGTTGAGTAATGGCGATCGACAAGCTCCCGGCTGCGGTTTATTCGGCTGTCGGCCGAAATGGGCGCGTAACTTTGCCTCGACCAATGTCTTCATGGTGGTCTTTTTGCTCGCCTACATTTTACAGGGCATGTATATGACATATTTCGTGTCGGTGATCACTACCATCGAGAAACTATTTCAGATTAAATCGAAAACGACGGGTTTTCTACTAAGCGCCAGTGAGATGGGTCAAATTAGTACCGCTATGTTGTTAACCTACTTCGCGGGACGTGGTCATCGCCCACGTTGGATCGCTTGCGGCATGGTATTATTCTCCATTGCAGCTTTCGCTTGCTCATTGCCGCATTTTATATTTGGCAAACAACTGATGCAATCACTTGATACGCTCAGTAACGGCGGCAATGGTGGTAATGCGGCAATGCGCGCCTTACATGGTCAAATGCTGCACGCCAGTTATGGACTGCATGGAATGAATGACACAATAAATGCGACAAGTGCGAACGCATTGGAAGGCGGTCTCAGTGCATTGTTGGCCAATGTGCCGGGCTCACACGAAATGAATCTGTGCATACCGGGACAGAACTCAACGAATTCCAATTCAGGTATGTTAACTATATATTTATACTTAAGAGATACGAAATAGTGAAAATTAGGTACAGGAATCGACTTTCCTCAATTTGTGGTGTGCCTCGCGAAAGTCTTTGGGTTTTAAGACATTCATCTTTTTCTTATTCTTCATTGGCGCTGCTAATGCAGTTAAAGCCGAGTTTTCGACAGCGCGCCAATCGTTCTTGCTCTTCGCTGAGGTCCTTTTTCACCTGGTATTTCAATCAGAGTGGAGGTCTTCCTCTGATTCCCCCGGCGAGTACTGCGTCGAATACTTTCAGGGCTGGCCCGTTTTCATCCATTCAGACGAGACAAAATATTTATATACAAACGAGCTGAGTCGAATTAGCCATGTCCGTCTGTATATAAGCGAACTAGTCTTTCAGTTTTTGAAATATCAATCTGAAATTTCGCACACCTGTTTTTCTCCCCAAGGCGGTGCTCATTTGTGAGATCCGCCGATATCGGAACCCGTACATTTCTCCGAATAGAGATTCAGATTGGACTGATTTTGTCGTTTTCGAGTTGTTTCAGGTACTGTACTTAGTACCTCTATTATTACTGATTTCAATCCTTCATTTGACTAAGAAGTCTTATGCTTTCTCAATTTTTTCCGATATTTAACCATAATTATCTTTTTTGTAGAATGCGATGAGGATCAAAAACTGGAGCAGGCATCACACTCAAAAATCACCGTTATTGTACTGTGCATATTCTTCGCTAGTCTCTTGAGCTCTGGCATTGGACAGACGGCAGTAGCCACACTAGGCATACCCTACATAGATGATAATGTGGCAAGTAAACAGTCACCCATGTATATGGCCATAACAATTGGTGTACGCATTTTGGGACCCGCTTCCGGTTTTATTGTGGGCTCATTTTGTACACGCTGGTATGTGAATTTCTCCAATCCCGGCTTCGATGCAAGCGATCCACGTTGGATTGGTGCCTGGTGGCTGGGACCAGTCGGTATTGGCACTCTCATGTTGCTGTCTTCTCTTGCAATGTTCTCATTCCCAAAACAGTTGCGCGGCAAACGAAACCCCAATGCCGGCGAGGCTAAAGCGGATGGCGGTGATGAGGCTGCAGCCGCAGTGGAGGTAGATGAGAAGCCGAAATTGAGAGGTTTGATAACTTCCTTGTAAAAACTTCTTTGAAATTTTTAAATGTTAAAATGTTGAACAATTATTTTTATTGTCAAAGATTTTCCAAAGACCGTACGACGTCAACTGAAAAATGACATTTTGATGTTCCGCACGGCTTCTTGTGTCTTCCATCTCTTGCCAATCGCTGGACTCTATACTTTCCTACCGAAATACCTCGAAACACAGTTCCGTTTAACCACCTATGATGCCAGCATGATTGCCGCCTTTTGTGGCATACTCGTCATGGGTGTGGGCATTGTAATATCCGGTTTGGTCATTTTGAAGTTGAAACCGTCGGCGCGTTCCGTAGCCGCTTGGATTGCATTTACAGCGCTGTTCTACTCAGCCGGCATGGTTGTGCTGATATTCGTGGGATGTAGCATGAACGATTTTGCTGGTTACAAGAGTGCTACGAGTGATTCGTAAGTAATATACATATATACATATACCTACATATTATAAAATATATGTATGTGCATACATTTTTTATTCGAAATTCATTTGCATTTACAGTCCCGCCATGATCGAACCAGCATGTGACCTCAATTGTTCCTGTGATACGGGTAATTACGCCCCCATTTGCGGCATGGATGGTCGTATATATATTTCCACCTGTCATGCGGGTTGTGCAGCGTCAGCATTGACTGATAACGGCACCTTATTCAGTAACTGTACATGCATTCCAGATTGTAAGTTTGAAAGCGTTATTTACATGCATACTCATACACACACACAGATACATACACATCTATTTACTCGTACTCACAATTTCCATATTCGCTCAAAGCATGTGCGCCATGCGTATACGTAACATTTCACCAAAGTCAAATTTCACCACAGGCAACCAATTTTGCTTTTCATTCATATAAATCATAAGAAGTTTAATTTTTCTTACTAAGAATTATTTCAATTTGACATAAATAAATAAAATATACGCCTTTCTAGAGTAATATTTCCAAAAGTTTATCTAATTGGTTATATCCTAAATGTATGCTTATGCCTAACTAAGTATGAAGTTTGAAGGGATTTTAATTTTTTAATTAAAAATATTTGGATCATAAAAAAAAAACCTAATTTAATCCCGATCGGAATTATAAATTGAAAATTAAATTTTAATTAATTAATTAAAATCAGAATTAAAAATTTATAAAATATTTTTCAAAAAAAAAGCAAAAATTGTAGTAAGAAATACTAAAAGCATTATATTTTATATCAACAGCTCGAATAAAAAAAGACAAAAACAGAATGAGTGTCATATTTCCAACTGAAAAACTACTTGCATAGCCAAAAGAAATCAAATTTAAATGAGATAAAAAGTGCTAAACTATATTGATATTTTCTTAAAAATAAACGTTTCTTTTCAAAAGATAACACAAATGGTAAAGCACGTAGTAGTACGCAAACTTGGGGTTAACATTTTTCTTTCATTCTGGAATTTTGGGCTTAACAGTTTGAAAGTTATTTTTAATTAGGTTTTTCGGCATTACAAATGATGAAAAAATAATAATTAAAATGTTAAAATCACTAAATAAATAAAACAATTCACAATTATTTTAAAAAAATTTTCAACCTTCGCGGTTCAATTTTTAGTAAAAATTAAAAAAATATGCATATGCATATATGTATATTAATATTTTTTTTATAAAAAATTGAAAACTGTTTTTAAATATACATATATATGTATTATTTTTTTTTATTTTTCAAACGAAAATCAATGGCCGATCCAGCAGCGGTCGTTACTTCTTTCACATAGAAATTCTTATTGCATTAAAAAATTATAATGAAGTGCTTGTAAATGGTTTGTGTTAGTCTAATGATTATTATTTATATATAAATGATCAGCGTGACGAGCTGAGTTGATTTTGTCTTGTCTCTCTATCTGTCAGTCTGTATGTGAACTCTAGTGTCCTAATTTTTGAGATATAGTTTTTAAAACGTTGAAAACGTACTTTTCTCCTTAAGAAGCTGCTCATTTGCCGGAATCGTCGATATCGCACCTTAGCAGCATTTAACTGTCATATAAACTCACCGATCCAAATTAAATTCTGGTATGAAAATCTTTTTATTAGACAAGATATATTCATGAAATGTGGCATAGATTACTGGCCAAGGCAGCACTATAAACGAGCATATTGTTCATATAAAAGTTTTGAATTCTAATGTAAAAATAAATCAAGCAGGAAATGGTACAGGACAGCAAAAATAGTATAATCCCAACAAATAAATAGGAGCCCACGTACTGCAACTACCTGAAAATATAATTTTTCTGAATTTTTAGAAATTTATAGGGAACTCATTCCACTTTGATTTAACTTATTAACACCTCCTCGTACTATAGGTATTAATGCTAGACCCTTCTTGAAATTAGTTTTAGGAACTTCATTCTCAAAAAATTATATTATTATATTTTTTTTATACACTCCATATATTTATCAGTCTTACATATTTTAATACTCATTATAAAGAATATATATATGTTAGTACATAGTATAGTATTTACTCTATATATAATATGCATATTTAGAGCCATTCATTTGCATGGCTTTGCCATTTTCATTTATTAATTATTGCATTTTATTTCATTTTTTCTCATATACATTAATTATTTTTTACCCATTTCCTCGAGTCACTGTCATAACCTACCCCATTTTTCTTCTTTTCTCTTCTTTCTACCCCACCCAACCAACTTTCTGTTGCGTGCGCGTGTTTATCTGTTCTTGCAGCTTTTAAGAACCAAGCGATCGGCGGATATTGCGCTAATAACTGTAAGAATTTCATATTCTTCATCATTATATTCGCCGTTTGTGTGTTTATGCATTCGACATCGGAGGTGGGCAGCATGTTGTTGGTGATGCGTTGCACACATCCAAATGGTAAGTAAGAAGAAAGCAAAATCAAAAAGTATTTAGTAATTTAGTTTAAAATATATTATTTCGAAAATACATTTAGAGAGCGCATAATTATATATATATATATATATGTGACCTGGTCTACGAAAAGGGAGCTAACGTGCGAAAACTAGTTTTCTGGGAAAAGCTGTTAAAAATAATCGTCAGTTTCTCCTTATCTCATTAATTGTTCTCCTTTTTTTGACACCTAAGCCCCCTTTCCGTAGACCGGGTCACATATAGTATATATATCTTTCGAATGATGTCCGCGGCTACGTCTCAGATGGTCTATTCGTTGAGTACAATTTTCGTTGACAAGTTCGAGCATTTCGACTGGTAACTGGTGAATGTCACGCGTCATGTTTTGCGCCAAGGCCTGAATCGCAGCGGGATTGTCCACATAGACTTTAGACTTTACATAACCCTACAAAAAAAAAGACTTACAGTGTAATATCACACGATCAAGCAGACCAAAACGTGAAATTTTCTGCTCACCGAAGTGTCCTCTCCATAAAACCTTTGATTGATGCGATGCGTAGGAACTGGCGCCGTCTTGTTGAAACCAAATGTCGCCGAGATCACGAACTTCAATTCAGGCATCAAATAATCGGTTATCATGGCGCAATAACGGTCGCCATTGACAGTTAGGTTCTCTCCGGCATCATTTTTGAAGAAACCAAACCGTTATTTTTTTCTAAATCAAATGACAGCTCTTCAATCGATTCAGATTGCTCTTTGTCACAAATGTGGCTATTTTGCCTTTGAACATTTGAGCTGGACAAAATTTGGTTCGAAAACGTCTGATCTTCTTGGAACTTTTTAAGAGCTCATAGAGTGAAGCAATGTCGCGTGGGAAGGTCCAGCGGCTTCAGTTCTTGCAGAAGCTATATTTTGTACGCTTTGAATTTAAGATCTATACGCCAAGTCGTTCCATAAGTCAGTCCAAGTTGCTTGGAAAGGCGCGGAATCGACTCTCTGCGGTCTTCGTGTACACTCTATATTTTTTTTCTGGACGTGGTCTATTCGGTCAAATAATAACCAATAAAGAATGCTGGAGATACCAAGCAATGGAGATCTTTGGATCTGGTTTTCAAAACCCCAATTTCCAAATGGAGTATAATGTAATCAAAAATACATTTTGGTCCATATTTTATAATATTTCAGCACAGAGAATTGACTGCTTAGAACCCTTTGAATATTTAACAAGAATGTTATACAAAACCGATTCTAAAAAAAAACTATATTTAGGTCAAAATTATTTAAAATTAAGGATTTAGAAGAAAAAAGTTAATTCGACTTTTATGAGACCATCTAAGACGTATTTAATTAAAACTACATATTTGCTGTATTAATGTGAGGTTAGGTATCAAGATTTTTAGCACAGCGAGTACTTGTAATGTCTAGTTATAAATCCTAAAACATAATTTTTGTAAATTGAAATTCAGGTTACTATTTTCTTTATTAAAATCTAACGCTTATGAATTATAATTTCATTCATTTTTACAGACAAAGCCATGGCTATGGGCATCATACAGTCGGCGATTGGATTATTCGGTAATGTTCCTTGTCCAATTATTTATGGCGCGGTGGTCGATTCGGCGTGTCTCCTCTGGAAAACGGTGTGCGGCAAGCATGGAGCCTGCTCGCTGTACGATTCAGACACGTTTAGGCACTATTTTCTCGGTAAGAATATATATTTTAACAAAAAAGCACCCGGAAATTGTTATTAAATTCCCGGGTAAATTATTTTGCCAAAAAGTAGAAATTTGCAAGTTGGTAGGACTATCCTTAATTACTATGCCAAATATGAACGCGATCTGTCAACTAGTTTGATTACAGCTGCTTAAGTCAGTACACCTCAGTAGTGCGTTGCGATTTTTTACAATGGAAAAATATATCGAACAAAGAGTTTGTCTCGATTTTTTTATTTCTAACAAAATTTTTATTTCTAATAAAATATTAAAAAAGTAAAGGATATGGTGTTTGAAAATCGTCAGGTAGGCGTTAGAGAGATGGCAAGGGAGCTCGAGTCCGTTCGAATAATTTTGGAGGATATTTTGGGTGTGAAACGCGTTCTTGAACTACTCGCTCCGATAAAGCTGAATTTTTTTTAAAAAAGAGTACCGTAAAGAGGTCTGCGAATTCCGATTTGACATGCAAACAAGTCAACAATCATCGGAATGGCACTCGTTTTCAGTCGTTCGAAGAGATAAAACAAAATTCGCTAAAGAGTTGCAGGTCATCCCAAAAAGTGCTTATGAAAAGTATTTCGAGGACTGAAAAAATCGTTGGCATAAGTGTATAACATCTGGTGGGGAGGCGACAAAATAAATTTTGACGAAGAATTGAATAATAATTGAATAATATTTTGCGTTTTATTTACAATTTCCGGGTACTTTTTTGTCACAATATACTCTAAAATGTTTTTCGTCTTTATCACAAGTCAAAGTCAATAATTAAATTAATTAACACTTATTAATTGTTTATCTCACCAGGTATTACCGCCGGCATAATGTTCCTGGCATTCATAATGGATCTGGTGGTGTGGAGCAAGGCGCATCGCATCGACATAACGCCCGAGGACGGCAGTGAGCCGCACGGCAAACAAACAGCCGCAGAGACGGAGTGCAAAAAGTCAATGGTGGCGCCGGATACGAGCGTCTGAGCAGCACTTCCATCCAAAGGAGTGCGGACATATGTAGCTGAAAGAACAAAAACAAAAAAAAATTAAACAAGAAAACATTTGAATAAGTGTCTTAAGGGCTTGTTTCACACAAACAAAAAGTTTCAAAACGGTATTCAGTTAAAGATATAGAAAATGAGTTGAGCAACTGGTTGAGAATATGTTCTAAGTAATGTGAACATGACGACGCACAATATGGCCAAAACAAAGGCGCTCGATAAATGCAAAGCAGGATATGTGTGTGTGTGTCTGTCACATGCTTTGTGAGAATTTGCCGACGAAGGAATGCGATTTTGCATTTATTGTTGATAGTTGATTTATTGGTTAGTTTAGTTAAAGTTTAGTTAATGACAGTTTAGTTATAGACAGCAAAAACTATGAAAAGAAAAAATAAAAATAAAAATAAAAATAAAAACAAAAGAGAGCGCGATGATTGGATACTAATGACATGCACTGAGATTGGCATGTGTGGCTAAGCATGAATGAAATGTAAAAACAAAAACGAAAATAAGAATTTAAAAAATATTAAAATATACATACATATATGTATGTACATACATAGAGACGGCAGAGAATTAAAAAAAATGGGTGTTTCTACTTACGTATAACAACCCTGTGCAGCCACATAAAAATTTGTTTATTTTTGAATAATTTTTAATAATTTAAAAAAAAATATTGTGACTTCAATTCTCATGTATGTATGTATGTATGTATATCCTCAAAACTATTTGTAAATTTATATTTAAAGAAATGCCGCTTGCATTTTCAAATTTAAATGTTAGAAAATGTATGTATGTATGTAACTGCGTACCATATAGTGAACACTTATTAATATGTCAACATTTTAAGAAAATAAATCTCAGTTATAGACTAAAAATATTTTTTAAAGAAAAAAACAAAAAAAAATATTTATACATTAACACATACACACATGCATATGTATGAATGTGTGCATGTTTCTAAACACAAAATTGAGTGTAATAAAAAAATATATTTTTAAAAAATATTTCAGCGTAAGAAAAATGCAAACAAAGAACACAATCACATGTACATATGTATGTGGGAAACAATATTGTATTTACAATGTCGGTACGCTTGTCGGTCTGAATCTAATTCATTCAAGGTGGCGTTTTCTATCAATTCCTTTATTTCTGTCGTACCCGAAATCCTCATCTCTATCCCAGTTAAAATTTTAAACGGGGAAAACTTGGTACTACGTGTCGGTGTATTGTTAATAATTTGTTGTGCCCTATTTACGTGCCTATACCAATTCTCAGACTCCTCCCGGCACATTTTAGAAATCATCGGTACTACAATTTGGTGTATTCGTTCCACTTGTCCGTTGCCCCGAAGAACACCCGTAGCTATTACGAGATGCTCTATACCTTCCCTCGCACAGTAATCTTTAAAGAGATTTCCCGTGAACGCAGCTTGTTTTTCGAGACGACCAACGACTGCCTCGGCTCCAGTGTTTTTTACCGGGTACAACCACACAAACTTCGAAAAAGCATCAACTGCAGCAAGAACGTAACAGGTCAGACAGTGGTTTAGCGACTACTGCATATCGTCCATGTAAGTTACCACGACGCCATCCTTCACTAAATCTCGAAACACTGTGAAAATGTATCGAGTGAATACTGCCGGGGAATCGGAAATACCGAAAGGAACATGAATGAATTCGTATTGACCTTGATGGGTCACGAATGACGTATATTTCCGCGAACCTGACTCTATCGACACGTGGAGAAACCCATTCCGTAAATCTAACGTTGTAAATACTTTTGCGCCTTGTAATCTCTCGATAACGTCATCCATAAGTAGCATTAGAAAATTATTCCTCATGATTTTTTCGTTCAAACGTCGGTAGTCACAACACAGACGTTTAGTTCCGCCTTTTTTCCCCACCAATACGATCGGCGAAGCATACTCTGAAACGCTAGGTTTGATTATGCCTCTCTCTTTATCGACAATACACTTATCGGAATAGGACAGTCGTCTTGGCCCTTGAAATACCGGAGTATCATCAGTCAAACAAATTTTACTACTACTTTATTTTATAACTACTAATAGTGGTACGTGTACTATTTCCTATTCCACGAAGATGATTTATATCATTGGACAAATCAATCTTCCCTAACTTCATCAACACATCGCAACGCATGAGGCATAGATCGCAACCAGTGTCTAGCAATGCTAACAACATAAACCCGTTAATAGATAATTCTTTGAAAATTACGCTGCCAAGGGACGCCATACGTATCATTTATCTCTCTGTCTATTTCGACGCTCTGGCTAACTGAAGACAATGCTAATTGCTTAAACTGCTCACTCTCTGCTGCCGCATAATCTGAATCGCTGCTCACTCTCGACTGCGCTTAACAACGCCGAATCAGCGTCATAACGGCTTGGGTTAACGGTGTCTTTAACGGTCGAAAGCCGTCACCTTACACAAAGTCCAAATCACCAGACACTTCTGCCACTTTCTGGGACGTTCTTTGAAAAAACGGTAGATCCAAGTTCGCTCCACGTTCACTGGTTTATGCATTCAACTTTAAAACTATATTTAATGATTATAAAATGTAACTTTCTTATATTTTAGTTTAACAATTTATTCACTACCTATGGGAAACGTTCAATAATTATGAAAAGCAAGTTTGCTTGTGTATATTTGTTCACCAGTACGCGTCCGTTGCGTACCAAGTCTCAGAATCGTGTGTGTGTTTCTTTTTAACCGTCGCTGTCAGTGTTCATTGT
Source organism: Bactrocera neohumeralis (assembly GCF_024586455.1). NCBI lineage: Eukaryota > Metazoa > Arthropoda > Insecta > Diptera > Tephritidae > Bactrocera > Bactrocera neohumeralis. The sequence goes on from NC_065923.1 coordinate 20,810,268, forward strand.
TTTCGTGGACTTACCATTTATTCAGGGCGTATGTTAAGAGTTGCATGCGTGCGCGCAGGTCAGGTCAGGTCAGGATTGCAATCCCACATGTATGTATGTATGCATGTGTAAATTTCAATTAATATTAAAAATTTACATACTCCTTATACATATATGTACTATATGTCAAATATATGTATGTATGTATGCGCTACTATATAATAATGTATGCGCTCAATTAAAATGTTCAAGAAGCAGTGCATTCAGTTAAGCACTCGTATAAGGTAGCAACTATTATTGCATAACACAAAACATACATACACATAGAACTACTCCTATACATACCTACACTACATATATATTATTTCATACGTTAATTTCTATTTAGTAATATTAAATGTATAAAATTTTATTGTAATGCAACCTATCTGTGGTAGTTAAATTTTAGTTACAATTTAATATACATATATACATACATATACCATATACACATAATTTTAAATGTAAGTTGAAAATAAAAATAAAGTAAAAAAATAATAACTATAAATAAAATTAAGTGGAAGTTTAATATATTATTTTTGCACGAAAATACGATAAAAATGAGTTTTGCTACATTAAGGGGTTACATAGGTTTCTTCGTGTTAAAAAAAAGTATTTTGTCAAAAAAAATTTTTCTCATATATGTATGTACATAAAAAAGAAAATATTTGTTTAGATATTTTTTTCTGTTACAAACATACACTATTGACAAAGAAATTCTGAAATTTTTGGAAACAAATATTTTAAACTGGGCCAATGCGACGCTATTTCCGGTGACCACTCGGAAAAAAGATGCGTCCGCGTAAGCAGGATAACTCCTTACAGGATCATCTAAAGAGAAAAAATACGTGTTTTAGTTAAAACCTTAACTCAGAACTTGAACGAAGGAAAAAAAAAATTGGATTTATTTTACAAAAATAAAAAATTTCCGACATTTTTTTTTTCAAATAGTTGTAACGGAAAAAAATCCTTCGTCCAAGTCTTTAATAATTGTATCTCAAAGTACTCGAGAAATCTTGCCAACTGAATTCAAAAACAAAGTTTCGAGAAAAACGCGTTTAAAGATGGCACTTAGCCTCGATTTTTTGAAACCCGTAAACTCATGTACATAACTCCTTAAGGGGCACATCTGGTGCGACAACCTAAAAACAGCAATTTTTCAGAATTAAAAAAGCAATAACTTTATCAATTTTTTTTTATACGATTTAATAATAAGATTTTTGAAAGAAATGATGAAGAAAATCAAAACAATTTGTTTGACGAACTTACCGCTACAACAAAAAAAACATCATGAAATCTTCGCCTAGAATGCAAAATGCGACTAAGACATTCTATATGAATAATTGCTCACCTCATTCCAGCCACAATCAATTCCACATTCATTTAAATGCATAACAAACCAGTTTTATTTTCTTATTAATTACATACATTTTTAATTTTCATCAATAAACGCGTTTAAAGACGTTCTAAACGTAGTTATGTTATCTTTTTCAACTAAAGATTTTTTTGCGAAAACGTTTTCCATGCACACAGCTTTTTTTTTTTCTCAAATAATATAACAGTCTTCGATAAAATGTTAATTGGTCTATTGTCATCGAATCAAAAGTTACACGAAATGCACTTGTTACTCGCAAAGCAAGCTAACAAAAAATTGAGTAATCTAACAGTGTTAACGTTATTATATTCAACAGTACGAAAATTAAGTATGTAGCTTTTTTTTCATAAACAAAAAACGATACCAAAATGTCAAAAGGCAAAAAAAGAAAGTTTGCTTTTAGCATCAGCTCTCCGATGCCCACACTTTGAAGGTACGATCGAAAGACGCCGTTACAATATGTTGCGAGTCGGGTGAGATGTCAACAGCCATTATTTTGCCATCATGTCCCAATAATGTTTTTAACGGCTGCCAAGTTTTATTTGACCAAATTTTTGTGGTGCAATCATAGGAGGATGTAACCAGAAAACTGCCACCATCTCGCTGGTATTTAACATCTGATATTAGGTTTGTATGTGCAGGAATCGTATAAACTGGCTGTCGACGACGTAAGTCCCAAATTTTGCAAGTATTGTCCTGTGAACCAGTAGCAATATGAAATCCATTTGGTGAGAAATCAACGCCAAAAATTGAGCCCAGATGACCTTCGAGAAACATTACGCAACGGCCTGAATGAAAAATACAAACACGCTATTTTACCAAAATAATAAGAAAAAAATAAATAAAATAAAAACAAACCTGTTCTTAGATCCCATACACGTCCAAATGCGTCAAGTCCACCAGTCACGATGACACTGCCATCGATTTGAAAGCTAAGGCTATGAACTGCTTTGGCATGCCCCTCTTGATGCAGGACTTCAGTTTTTTGTTCCAAGTCCCATAGGCGCCAAGAGGAGTCATAACAAGCTGTTGCTAGAAAACGACCAGATGGATGAAACCCTAATTTGGAAACTCTATGTGGCATATGCCCTGTTATATCTGCTAAAGATTCTTCCGAATTGAAGCCCCACAACTTCACTGCTCCATCATGACCACCAGAAGCCATTGCTACAACATTTTTATCATCTTGCGTCACGCCTGGTCGGAATGCTACACCACCAACATAACTTGCATGACCTCGAAGTGTTAACAGCAGCTTACAATCTGGTACTGTCCAAACTTTGCACAATCCGGACCATGACGAAGTCAAAATAAATTTAGAGTCTTCACTAAACGCTACTCCACTTACTGGACGCGTATCTCCCACTTGACTGCATTGCGGTGCTAAGGCATGTAAACGCTTTTGAAGCTCTACTAATCGGCCAGCGCGTGTTGCGCTTGGTACATCTAGAAGAGATCGCGCATGTTCTAGACGTGTTTTTGCTCTTGGCAAGGAGTAATCTGCAATCCATATTCTTGCCACGCGTAAGGCCTCCGGTCCTTCGTGGTACCATGTTGTTTCTTGTTCTTTCTGAAGTTGTTTTCGCTCTTCCTCTTCGGTTTGTTTTTGCTTAATCGCATTTTCCCCTAAGCTAGCTAACAACTCTTTTAAACGGCGCCGTCTTTCTGCTGGACCCTCCCCAAAGTAGCATATCGGTTCATTTAACTGTCGCAAATTAGCTTTTATTTCCGCATCATCGGTGGAAACGTTTATTTGACGTGCACGTTTTTTGCGTTCAAATTCTTTTAGTAGCGCTTCTTTGTCTTTCGCTACTTCTGTTTCTAAGTCAAAATAGTCGTCATCGATCTTATTAGCTAAAGCACCAGAAGTCGGCGGTAACGTTGGCGCCGTCGGTTTTTTCACCTCCTCGTAATCTTCATCAGATTCGATATCTTCGAGTTGATTGGTAACCGCAACACCACTTGAAGTAGATGCAGTGGCTGTGGAGCTTGCTCCCGCAATAGCAGCTGTCTGGCGCTTTCTCTCTACTTCTTCCAGAGAACCGTAATGCAGTGTGCGCTGCCTTTTAACATACTGGATGTCCTCATCATCGGACATATTAATTATCAATTTTAAATTAAATAACTGAATAAAACGTTTAAACTTACTTTATACCGAAAACTAACAAAACCCAGAAAATACACATTCCCACCAATTTTAGTAACTTGCCGGCGTTTCAAATAGTATTGCTAGTAATTTATCGCGATTATCGATATTTCAGAAATACTCAAACACTATCGACGGTCAGTTCTGATATCTATTAGATTTACAAATTTATTGAAAATCTCAAATATATCACAGTTGCAACTAGAATAAAGACCTATTTGTATGGCGGAAAAACTAAGCCGAAAATGGCAAACTGCAATCTTTAACTATATAAATCATTATACAATATTATCTTCACATTAATTTTTATAAACTTTTTATTGTTATTTTTTGATACTTTACACGGTTTTGTGCTGGCAATAATGTTAATTGGTCTCTATGTATATGACGTTGGCACCCCTTGTAAATTCGCGCAACCTCACGCTGATCCGTTCACACACCTGTTATTGAGTCATAAGCTAGAAAGAGAACGCGAGTCAGGTCACGAAAGTTGAAACTTCATTTTAATTTTTTTTGTTCCCTGAAAAAATTATACTAGACAAGAAGGAAAAAAGAGAAAAGTTAGTGGAAGAATATTTTAATTGCGGAAAAAAGTATTTTTCAGTTTGAAAAGTCGCCAAATTAAAGACAAATAAGTGTAATCTATTTTTAGTGGTTTTATCTGAGGTACGTTGTCGATATTAACTAAAATAAAAAAGTTTACTTCCAGACACAAAATAGCGTGCAAAAATCTGTTAAAAACGGTGAATAATACATCGAATGCCAAACGAAGGTTTCAGTATTCCGTTTTTTTTTTTATCGATCGATATAATTTACACAGGTCGCAAATTATTACTACATATTGTAAAAATTTTGCATTAGATTACATATATACGATATAAAATAGGAGTGTATATTTCGTCTGCCAAGTGGTCGCACCCGTGTCTGCCCTTACCTGATACGCGCATGACACCAGCGCGCACCCTTTAGCGAACCTTTTATTTTTATTCATTATAAAACTTTAATTCTTACAGGTATTTCACCCCTTACAAGAAAACAAAGCAAGACAAGATGACGTGGGAACCGCAAGCCGAAGGTTTACAGCAAATAATTACAATCCTTAAACAGTCTCAGTCTCCTGACACAGCCACTCAAATGGCTGTTCAACTGGTAAGTTACAAAGTCTATTATGCGAATATTTGTATAAGAATTTCAAAATTATGCAGAGTACTTTTGGTATATTAATTATATACACTACATTGTTTATGTGATATTTTAATTCACAGAAACTGGAGGAATTAAATCAGTATCCCGATTTCAACAATTATCTTATCTTTGTACTGACAAAACTTAAAACGGAAGAGGAGCCAACGCGCTCCCTCAGCGGTTTAATATTGAAAAATAATATACGAATGCATGGAAATAACTTGCAGCCAGAGATTGTCGAATATATTAAGCACGAATGTTTACAAGCTATTGGCGATCCCTCACCGCTAATTCGTGCTACTGTCGGTATATTAATTACGACTATCGCCAGTAATGGCGGTCTGCAAAATTGGCCTCAATTACTACCCTCCCTATGCGATATGCTAGATTCACAAGATTACAATGTATGTGAAGGTGCTTTCAGTGCGTTACAGAAAATATGCGAAGACTCTGCTGAAATACTTGATTCGGCAGCACTCAATCGGCCATTAAACGTTATGATACCGAAATTTCTGCAATATTTCAGCCACAATAGCCCAAAGATTCGCTCACATGCCATAGCTTGTATAAATCAGTTTATTGTAAATCGATCACAAGCTTTGATGCTCCATATAGACACATTCATTGAAAGTTTGTTTAACCTATCTTCTGATGAGGATCACGAGGTAAGAAAGAATGTATGTCACGGATTGGTTATGTTGTTGGAAGTGCGTATGGATCGTTTGTTGCCGCATATGCCACAAATTATAGAGGTGAGTGAATAAATAATTGTCAAAAATTAAAAAAAAAAGAAAAAATAGAACAAATCTTTGCCATGCATTTGTTTCTTTATAAATGTGTTTATAAAGTATATTTATTAATATATAATAATTATATCTTCTATTTGTAGTATATGTTAATGCGTACTCAAGACTCAGATGAAGGTGTAGCCTTAGAAGCCTCGGAATTCTGGTTATCTCTTGCTGAGCAGAATATTTGCAAAGAAGTCTTGGCGCCGTATTTGGGACAACTAGCACCTGTGTTGGTACATGGAATGCGTTATTCTGAAATTGATATCATCCTATTAAAAGGAAATGTTGAAGAGGATGATATGGTGCCCGATCGAGAGGAGGACATACGTCCCAGATTCCATAAATCTCGTACGCATACAATCAAATCCGGCGAAACAGGTGTAGATGAAGATGATGAAGACGACGTGCTAGATGACGATAGTTCCCTGTCTGAATGGAATTTACGAAAATGTAGTGCAGCTGCATTGGACGTTCTAGCAAATGTCTTCCGCGAAGAATGTTTACCCATTGTTTTACCTATTCTCAAGGATACTCTGTTTCATCAGGAATGGGTAATCAAGGAGAGCGGTGTATTGGCATTAGGCGCAATTGCCGAAGGCTGCATGCAAGGAATGATACAGCATTTGCCCGAACTGATACCCTATTTGATTAGTTGTTTATCAGATAAAAAAGCGCTAGTTCGATCCATCACTTGTTGGACACTATCACGTTATGCTAATTGGGTTGTAAATCAGCCTCATGATCAATATTTGAAACCATTAATGGAAGAATTGCTTAAGCGTATATTAGATTCCAATAAGCGCGTACAAGAGGCAGCCTGCTCTGCATTCGCCACACTTGAAGAAGAGGCTTGTACTGAACTGGTGCCATATTTAGAATATATATTGAAAACGCTAGTGTTCGCTTTTTCGAAATATCAGCATAAAAACTTGCTTATTCTATATGATGCAGTTGGCACGTTAGCCGATTCGGTGGGCCACCATCTGAATAAACCACAATATATTGACATTTTGATGCCACCATTAATTGAAAAGTGGAACTTACTCAAGGATGATGATAAAGATCTGTTTCCTCTATTGGAGTGTTTGTCAAGTATCGCTACCGCATTGCAGTCTGGATTCTTACCTTATTGCGATCCAGTTTACCAACGTTGCATATCGCTGATAGAACAAACACTGAATCAGGATATGGTGAGTTAAAGCTTAGAAATATATGAGTGTAAAACAATAATTAATTTATATATTATAGGCTTGTAAAACAAATCCTGGTTTCGAGCATCCAGATAAGGAGCGCATGATTGTTGCATTAGATTTGCTGTCAGGTTTGGCTGAGGGTTTAGATGGACATATTGAATCTTTAGTCGTCAAAAGCAATATAATGCAATTGCTCTATCAATGTATGCAAGATGTGTTGCCAGAAGTAAGTATTACAAACATTTGTACTCCATATTTGTAGATATATGTATTTATATCACTTCATATGTTTTTTTTTCGTTCTTTAGGTGCGACAATCATCGTTTGCATTATTGGGCGACTTGACTAAAGCCTGTTTTCAGCATGTACATCCATTCATGTCGGAATTCTTTCCGATTTTGGGTCAAAATCTAAATCCTGATTACATTTCCGTATGTAATAATGCCACCTGGGCAATTGGTGAAATATGCATGAAACTAGGTTTGTTCGATTTGCGAATTATTTTATATTAACCGCATTCATATAACTGCAATTAATGAATTCTAGGCGAGGAAACGCGACAGTACATACACCTCGTACTCAACGAACTGTTCGTGATTATAAATAGACCAAATACACCAAAAACGCTGCTCGAAAATACAGGTATGTAATTGATAAGTCGGAAAATATATTTACAACTATTGATATTGTTGATCGCAAAATTTGTATACGTCTCAATTCAACTGTAACTATCTGCTCTAATAACATTTGTGAGTGCATGGCTGTTCCATGTCCGTATATTCTACAATTAATACATAAAAGCACTACGCTCTTCACACTTAGTTTGGGAACAATTGCACAATTTAATTTCACTATAGTTAAAGCAGTCTGGAAACTGAAAGTTTCGAGTATAGAAAATTGCTATTTCTCAATATACACAGTTATGCTGAATCTTATTTCATAGTCGTATTTTACTGCCTCAATGCAGTCGTAACGATCAAGACCTGAACAGGCGGATTTTTATGCGATTAAGCGCTGTAAACTCATTTTATTACTACAACACAAACAAAATTTAACTTAAAGTTAGATCATTTATTTCGAATGTTGCCTATTCATCACACTTCAATGCATATTTTGTACCAAACATGAAATTATGCACTGCATTTCGTTTCGGTCAAAACCAAAAGAAAATGTGTACTGGCGAACATCTAAGAAGTATTTAGCTTTATTTAACTTATTTTGTTGAACAAATTGTTTACAACTATGTATGTATCCATATCGATTGCACTCAGTTATCTAAATCTCAAGTGTTTGTCACATGATGTTATTTCGTTTTTTTTTTATTAAGTTCATTTGTCTTATGAAATATGTAAGTAATTTGTAATTCTCTTCAGAAATGTATATACATACATACATAATACATACATATATATGTGTAACTTAGCAGTCATTGCATTACATACATTGCATTCTTTAAGCGTTGATGGTTTCAGTTGAATAGCAAAGTTTCTATTTACAAATTTAATTAACACCTGTATTAATATTGATTTAAAAACAAAGATTTATGTAACTTATTTGTATAATTGTTAAACGCATATGTAATATAATTTATGATTTTCATTTATTTCTGTTTTTTCTGTTTTTTAGCAATAACAATCGGTCGTCTAGGTTATGTGTGCCCAGTTGAAGTGGCTCCTTATTTGCCAGAATTTGTACGACAGTGGTGTGTAACACTTTATATATGATTTCTATATGTTATACGATTTTTAATTCAACCACCGACCCTCGAAAATCAATCTCCCTACAACTTTAACTTGAACTCTTCCCCATTCCCACTAAAAAATTTAAAATCCATTTGCTTTTTTTTCAAACAAGTAATAATGAAGCAAAATAATCCACCACACCTTGCATTTACATATGTATAATTTTTCATGTAATATAAAATATTTACATTTTGTACTTAATTATGATTTGCCAAGAAAAGCGTAAGTGTTTTTTCGTTTTACGTTTGTATACAAAAAAAAAAAAAAAAACACATTGCTATTTATGGCTGTACTGCTGGTAGTTAAATTAAAATAATTGCATATTCATTATCTATCTATTCACACACAGGTGTACATCTCTGCGTCATATAAGAGATAATGATGAGAAGGATTCAGCATTTCGTGGAATGTGTCACATGATTACCGTAAATCCTGGTGGCGTAGTGCCAGATTTTATATTCTTCTGTGATGCAGTGGCTTCATGGGTGAATCCGCCACAAGACTTGCATCAAATGATACAAAAGGTAACGGTTGTTGTTATACATGCACGTTAGGGTGCTGATTTTTTTTTTAACAAACGCTGCTTGATGTTGTGTGTTTACATGAAGAAAAGGTTCCAACGTAAAAAGGCTTTTCAATTCCATTTAAACCGTGTCTAAATGATTTTACTATCATCTAAATAGCGGTGACTTATTCGGTCCATTGCAATAAATTTTGTTAGCTCCAAAAAAATTAGTTCGAATACAAAATTTTTCACTCTACACAAAAGAAAGTTATGTGCAGTTAAGGTTATGCATCGAATGTGTTGTATGCTTATAGTACACCACGTCGTATGAGCAACATAGAATGTTTAAAGCACTTACATGAATGCTCAGTACTTTTGTTGTATCGGGTGATTTTTTAAGAGCTTGATAACTGTTTTTTAAAAAAAAACGCATAAAATTTGCAAAATCTCATCGGTTCTTTATTTGAAACGTTAGATTGGTTCATGACAACTTTTTGAAGATAATTTCATTTAAATTGAATGTGGTTTGATTTACATGCCACACAGCTCGCGATTCTATGGCCATTTTGAGGGAAAATTCGGAGAACAATTCATTCAAGAAATGGACGTAAGTTGGCCACCAAGATCATGCGATTTAACGCCTTTAGACTATTTTTTGTGGGGCTACGTCAAGTCTAAAAAACTATTCCAGCTTTGGAAGACAACATTTCCGAAGAAATTCGGGCTATTCCGGCCGAATGCTCGAAAAAGTTGCCCAAAATTGGACTTTCCGAATGGACCACCTAAGACGCAGCCGCGGTCAACATTTAAATGAAATTCTCTTCAAAAAGTAAATGTCATGAACCAATCTAACGTTTTAAAGAACCGATGATTTTATTTTAACGTTTTTTTTTAAAAAAAAAAGTTTCAAGCTTTTAAAAAATCACCCGATATAAGAAAAAAAAAATATACTTGGGAGAAATAACGGACAATGCACATAAATACAAAAAACACTAAAGTCACCTTTTTCACTTTTTTATTTTTTTTTTTTTACAGATATTACATGGCTTCAAAACCCAGGTGGGTGAAGAAAATTGGCGTCGTTTCGTCGATCAATTCCCGCCTAATCTTTCCGAGCGTCTAGGCGCTATGTACAACATTTAAAGAGCAAATATGTACTAGGCATTGGGGGAATTGCTTGAAACGGAAGCAGGGGTAAAGAAAACACATAAAAGCTACCAAATGGTACAAGACACAAGGGTAGCCAAACAAACAGTTACTGGGGACAAAGTCAGCAAATGAAATGGAGTTGGGGAGAAAAACTACAAAAGAAACGGTATCGGCTTATTGGTTAGAACAACATTGCCTACAGTCTCGCACCAGGCAATGTCGAAAGAGAAGAATTTACGAAAGCGTTTGCTTGTTATGCAGCAACAATAGATGGTTTAAAATTTTTGTCAGTCGTAAGTCCTCTTTCTCTTATACATATACATATATATGTACATATATGTGAAAGTTGCGATATTGTGGTACTATTTTAACAGTACACAAACCTTTTATTAAAAATTATATAATGCTAACAACTATTACGCAAAAAAAAAAAACAAAAAAATATTTCAATAATAAATACGTTTGAGATCGTAAATTGAAATTGAGCAGCAAATGTAAAAGGTTTAAACTTGAAGAAAAGTAAAAAGAAAACAAAAACACATTAGAAGGCAAACATTTTTCAATCAAAACTTTTCCTCAACTTTAACACAAATCCTACACAATCGTACTAATCACAACTAATAAAAAATCAGACAGTTTTTATTGGAGAACAAAATATGTATTTGTGAGCATAATTAACTACGTATGAAAACTAACATTTATTAACATAAGCATAGAATATATCTATTATACAAACATACTTACATAATATTAAATGAGAAACAAAATTTTAAGTACCGACCTTACTAAAAAACATTTAGATCCAACGAAACATTGAATCGTAAAATTATATTACTACAGGAAAGAAAATAGAATTCAATGTTAAGAGTTGTGTGGAAATTTTAATTTAGTTATTAACGTATGTACTTGATTCTGCTTTGAACAACCTTATAAATAGGCACAAACCATTTAGTAATACACGCTAAAACATATGCTATTTATAATATTATTTTGTATATTTTTTTATTCACAACACTACTAATTTCACATTGCGTAGGGTTTTCGTAGCAAAAAATCTTTGAAAATTGTAGGGAAAATAAATTATTTATTAATATTTCGGTCAATTTTTTGATCGACTTGAAAATACGTACATAATAATAAAAAAGCAAACATCCGTTCGTTTGTTCGGGTCATCGTGTCGTCGCGTCGCGTATACAAAACACTGTCGTGATATACTTAATTATTATATAATTACTAAATAAAGTACTGAATGAAAGGGTAAAGTCATTTGTGAAAAATTGCATGCGAAATATACATACGTGTGTTTAAATAGCTTATTGCTCTTTTTTATTTGTTTTTAAATTTTTTTATTTTATTTTATTTATATTTTTTTTAATTACAATTATTATTTTTTTTTTTTTATTTTTTTATTTATTTTTTTTTTTTTTTTTTTTTTTTTTTTTTCTTTTTTTTTTTATTATTTATTTTTTTTTTTTATTATTCATTTTTTTTTATTTTTTACTGAATTTATTACGTTATTTTTATCGTTTTTCTACTAATTATCGACCAGAAGACTGAAATTAATTATATATTCTCACATTAAAGACACATTTTTAATGCATTTATGTTTTGTTTCTAGTAATTTTCGTTTTTAAACTCTAAAACTTATCAACATACGAAGTATTTGTTTCATTATGTAGGTGTGTGTTGCACCGGTTTCGAGTTTCGCCATGCGTGCACCCAGAATGAGCGTTAAAGGGCACTATTTTCTTCAATAACTTGAATCAAAAACGTTAGGCGGTATTTCGAAGCATTTTTTAATAATTTTGGGTGCGTTGTCCTGCATACTCGTTAATATTTCTTATGTTTTTAAGTTTTTTTATATATATAATTGCAATTATTGCATACTAAATTAATTATTATTTTTTTTTAATTTTTTTGGATATCAATTTTTTTTTTCAAAGCAATGTTGAGCGTTTGAGTTTTGGATTAAAAAAAACATTATCCAAAATGTTTAATTTCTTTCATTCAATCACTTTATGTACGCATACTGTCATTTTTCACACATGCCTTTCAAACCCTTTCATTCGTATTAGAACATTAGTCGCGCGCGTTTCGGGTTTTATCGGTTTCGCGTTTCGCGTTTTAATCGTCGTTCGTTCGTTATATAGTTCGCTCGGTTATTAACTCTTCGTCCATGGGGTATGTACGTGCATACACCCAACTCGTCGTTGATTCGGTCGTATATCGGTTTTAGCGGTCAATCGGTTCTATAAGACTTAACTAACGGTGCGCATTCAAATAAAATGTATGTAAACAATAGAATTGTATAACTTAAAAAAAAACTTAATTTTATAATGGCAATAGTATTATTATAAAAATATTTTAGTTTATTTAGTGAATTTATTAATACTGAAATATGCAACTGAAGCCAGTAATACAATTTTTTATTTATTATTCATTCGTTTATTATACATAAGTAATAAAGGTTTAACGGCAAATTACAGCTAATTTCTATGAAAGAATTGTGTTCTTATACGCAAAATTTTGATTTTCTACTTTTTCTTTTCATTTTTTATAATATTTATTTTTTTTTATTTTAAATTTTGTTAACTTTCTAATTTGTTTTTTTTTTTATCAAAAGTAAGTAATTCTAAAATTTTAACAAATCTAGCCTACCTAAAAAAATTGTAATGAATACTTTGAAGACTTTTAGTAATTAGAATTTTGTGAGAATATTAAATGAAAACTTAAAAATGCATATGAAAAACTGCAAACAAACTTAAAAATATACATATATATATTTATTTTTTTATGAGTACAATAAACTTAATTGTAAAAAAGTGTTGAAAAACAGAACAAATAACATTCAACTGAATATGTGGTAATATAATAACTAATAAATAGTAACGTTGAATGGGGGAATATAGAAATAGGTATAATCAAATAAGTCGCGTAATAATAAAAATACTCGTTTGTCGTGCGGTAAAAAACAATCGGTCGGTATAAAATGTCGTTCGTCGTCGCGTTAAAAACTGCTAAACTGATATTTAAAGATCTCCGCCCCCGGATCTCAATATAAGTAAATTACTACTAAAAATAATATAAAAATACTAATATTTCAGAAATGAAGACAAAAATTAAGTCGTGCTTTGTGAGAGGAGGAATTTTGTGTTTAATTGTTGATTTCTTCAACTGTAATAAGTACTTTAAAAGTTAAAAGCATTATAAATGAGCTATTTTTGTAGTGGTGTAACATGTCACAAATTGAATTGTATGAGTGCCAAATTTGCTTTTAGTATAGGTATGTTTGTAAAGCTTAGTTTTGAACTGAAGCCAAGCTTACATTTATGACTGTTGTCTACAACGTGACTACTAGTTTGTATTATGTTTTATGCCTGCTCACTTTGCCTAATGTTAAAGACAAATTACAAATCTCTCTCTCTCTCTCTTAGACTCCTTATGCTCGCTTAAAATATTCATTAATTTTAAAATATACATTAAATTTAAAATATACTTAAATTCAACTGTTACTTACCGCCTTTGACAGAGCACGCACTTTACAAGACAAAACGAAATTTTTGGGCATTTAATTTTAATGACAATAGAATGTGCATAATATGCACCACAATACCAAAAACAACTATAATTTCGAATTTTACAATAAGAAAACAAAACAACAACAAAGTCTGGCATAAACCTGAACATAATCACACTGCTAAACAGGGTTGTCTCAAACGTAATAGCGCTAATGATGCTAATGATGCTGATGGGAAAACATCCACAAAAAGTATTAAAAATTAAATGTACCAAAAATATTAACAAAAGCAAACAAATCAACAACAACCAACAACTACTAATACATAACTTAAATGGAAATTAATATAATATAAAATAAAATAAAACGCAAATAATCGTGATTTCGTATGTACCTAAGCCAAATTCATCGCGGAATTTGGTCGCGTTCGCGTATATATCTCGGGTGATTTTAACTTAACGGATAAGTAAAATAAAAAACAAATTAATTATAACTCAAATGATAGGATTATTTGAAAACAAATCATAAAAAATTTATGAATTATAAGTGAAAAATGCAAGCAAAGTGAAACAAAACCTTAAACAAAAATTCAAGCGTATAGGGAAATTTCCAATTTTAAGTACATACTCTTATATTAAAGGTATTTATTTCATGTATTATTACGAATGCATAAAAACTGAATGAAAATCTTAGTGTATATGAAAAATGTATGTTTGTAGCCACTCATTAGACAAGTAACAAATAAGTTTTTTATTTAGTTTCTTCTATGTTGTATACAATTTATAATATCAATATACTAGAAAAACAAAAGCAAAAACACACAACAAGGCTGAGTACGCAACGCAGCCTATAAATATGTACATAACTACATATTAGTAACAAAACACTGATTTGAAAATATTGAAACAAAACAAACAAAAATATAAAAAAAAATTGAACAATCAATAAATATTCATATTTAATATGTATATTTAAATATAATTACAATTGGAAAATCGTAAATGAAACACTAATTACATACACACATACATATGTCTATGCAGCAACCGTAAAAGTATGAACTTTTTGGAACATTTACTTGCAAATTAAGCGACTAAGATAATAGAAATATTTTCACGTCCTGTCATAAATATGATTGTAATTGTTCCTAATTGTTTACTTTTGTATACATGCAATACTACATACACGTACATAATCTACTTAAATACATATACTATATACTATCCGAATTTAAAGTAAAAAAAAACATTAGACATTTGCTAAAGCATACATACATATTTGAAATATATACATACATATAAATATTGTATAACATACATACATAATCTATCTATAACTACGCCCAAAAACAAACATACCATTACATATGTATGTCAATGTGGAATAATGCCAAACGTTTTTAAATTGGTTTGAAGGAAGCTCTGATTTCACAAAAAAAAATTAAAATTAAAAAAATTTAATAAAATTTTAATTTCAAATATTTTTTTTTTTAATAAAAATAGTATTTCAAATACTTTTCATGAAAAGTTATATTTCTTTCTGCCTGAATTTGAAGAAAAATACTAAAAAAGAAACAATTTAAAGACAGTGCGAAACTGCAGTTATATCAAACGCTTAATTCTTTTAAATATCTGAATATTCCGTATAACTCTTTTTCAAAATTTATTTATTTTCAAAAATAAATGTTTCATGAGCAATATTACATAGTTTCAACAACAATTTTTTAATTTTTTTTTACTAAACTTAAAAGTTACTCGAATTTGGATTTTGAAAACCGAACAAATTTTGTTATTTATGTGTATGTTTTTTAAATCAAAGCATATTAATGAATTATCTAAAGACTCTTGCTTATAATTTGACAATTATTTAATTTCAGACAATATTTTTTGCGTTCTCCATTTCCGTTAAATTTTATAGCATGCAACTAAATATTCAATACAAACACTTATCCATACATGAATACTTAAAAGTAGCATATAAATGAATATGACACAAAACATATACATATATGTAGATATATTAATAGATATAGTTGTATATGTGTATGCTCTTAAGTAAAGTAAAATATAAAATCTTAAACCGTAAAATTGAAAGGCATTTTATTTATCATGGAATATTTCATCGGAAAGAAGTAAGAAAATCGGTTATAAACGTGACGGATTTAGAAATGCAACCTGTCAAGAACTGTCATCACGACTGTGCTTTATTTAATGCTGTCACAACAACAATAAGATAATTTAAGGTGTAACGAGCGCAACTAACGCTCAAAGAGCTATCGATACATCAGCATTATTTACTGTTATATGGTGCATTTTGTACTCGTAGACTGCTAAAATCACAATGTCAATATTACACTACATTTAACTTAAAACAAGAAAAGCCGTCAAGTTCGCTTACACCCCTTACAAATACAAAAACTTTTTATACTCTTGCAACCTGTTGTTACAGAGTATACAAATCGCCTGAGGGTTATACGTATCAACTAAAACTAAACGAGATAGATATGGGCTTATATATGGGCCCCCTGGTGGCGCCATCCATATGGAGACTGGTGCGTTAGAATCTGCTATCTTTATCGATTGTCCAGTGAGAATTTCATGACATTTCATCGATTGGAAGTGAAGTTATTGCGTTTTAAGTGTCATTATGTTTGTGTTATCGATGCGAAAATGAGCTTCGAACAAAGAGGCAACATTAAATTTTGTTTTAAAATTGGTAAAACTTTTACCGAAACGTTTCAATTAATGAAACAAGTTCATGGCGATGATTGTCTATCCCGTAGCAGAGTGCACGAGTGGTTTCAACGCTTTCAAAGTGGTCGTGAGGTCATAAGTGACGATCAACATGTGCGCCAATCAAAATCCGTGATCTCCGGAAATTCCGTCGAAACTGTGCGTGAAGTCATCAAAAATCAGCCGAAATCATTATTGAAATTCATGGAAATGGAACTGAACATCGTTCTATCACATTTTGACCGAACATTTGGGCTTACGAAAGGTGTGTGCACGGCTTGTTCCGCACAAATTGACTGACGACCAAAAATTGCTCAGAATCCAACTTTTGAAGGACATCATTAACCGATTGTTTGACCAAAAATCACATTTTAACCATTAACCACTCCCCGTATTGACCCGATTTCGCCCCTTGCGACGTCTTCCTTTTCGGAAAAATGCATTTGCCCATGAAAGGAAAGCGTTATGCAGACGTAGAGGCCATTCAAAAAACTTGCACCGGCATATTGGCGGCCATACCGGCCAACGACCCACACTCGTTCGACATACTTTTGGACCGTGCAAAAAGCTGTATTGAAGCAGAAGGAGTCTATTTTGAATAAAATAAACCATTTGTTCTGTTTTTTTTTTTAAAGTCATGTTTACTTTGGAACGCACCGTGTACATAAATGATAAGGATGACGAGAAAAGTTGAAATCCGGTGACTGTCTGCCTGTCCGTCCGTGCAAGCTGTAACGTGGGTAAAAATTAAGATATCTTGATGAAACTTGGTACACATGTTCCTTGAAAAAAAGTAAGGAGTTCGTAGATGGGCGTAATCAGACTACAGCAACGCCCACAAACCGCCATTAAAGGAAAACCTATAAAGTCCCATAACTAAGCACTAAAATAGGATTTAAAACTGATTGCAAATAATTTGGCGGGGAGGACTGCATCAAGGGGCACCGTAGACTGAATATTTTGAAAAAGTGGGCGTGGCAACCCTCTCTAATAGATTTAATGAACATACCTCCTAGACCACCAAAGCTACAACAGCCAAATTCGCTGAGAACAGTTCTTATAAAAAATATTACCGTCACGGTTAAAAGAGATAAAATTGGAGGATAATACCGTTCACTCCCCATATAACGGTACTGTTAAAAACTACTAAAAGCGCGATAAATCAATAAACATTAAGTTTAACGCCCGAGATGGTATGAGAGGGCTTTATGCGAGCCGGTGTAAAAATTGGGCGATGGGCGTAGCACCGCCCACTATTAGGTAAAATCTCATATCTCAGAGCCTGCTCAACCAATTTCAACCAAATTCGAAAACGGACTGCAACCACGTCGACTTCTTATATAACAAAATTTTTAAATAAAAAATTAATTTGACTCTTTACTTTCCAGGTCACAAATCAAGAAGGAATTAAGATAACGGAATAAAACTTTGCACGTATAATGCCTTTGGCGTATACCATCCTATGACCGGAAATTGTCCAAATTGTACTAAAACTGTTCAAGCCCCTAGGTACCGAATATTTGAACCCCAGTACCTATAGTTGACTTCTTGCGACAAATATCGATCAATTTGTGAGATACATAATTGAAATTCAGGAATCAAATTTTTCTGTCAATGATATATCTGTGTGCTGAAAATAGGTTGATTCGTGTTAATTTTTGTTTAGCTCCCATATACCTAACAACGTTTTTCCAGGTGACTTTATTCCAATTATATCGGTCAAAATGTAAGTTACATATATCAATGAAAATTAGAGAGAGTGTTTTACAGGTAACAGTGCATCTTTGTGCATAAAATTAATAAAATTGGGCGAAAACTTGACCTAGCCTCATATAAAAAACATATATCATCCATATGAGTATGGTATATGAGTTTATTAGTACGTGGCATATTCATGGTATGTAGAGAGTAAACTCAACTGGCAGGAGTTTTTTCGGAGATTACATTGTTGCCTTAGAAAATAATCTATACCAAATTTCGTGAATATATCTTGTCAAATGCAAAAGTTTTCCATACAAGAACTTTTTTCCGATCGTTCAGTTTGTATGGCAGCTATATGCTATAGTAAGCCGATCTGAACAATTTCTTCGGAGATTACATTGTTGCCCTAAAAAATAACCTGTGCCAACTTTTGTGAAGATACATAGTCAAATGTGAAAGCTTTCCATACTAGAACTTGATTCTGATCGTTCTTAAAAACTGAGGGTATATATGTATACAGGCAAACGGACGGATGGACCAGCTCAACAGACTAATCATTTATATATTAGGTTGTCAAAAAAGTGTTGCAGTATTTTCGCTAGTTGGCGCTGAAAGCGCGTAGTTCCAGTTTTATTCGTCGCATCGGGTCATGCTATACCTTTTTGGAAAGCTCATTTCACGCACTAACACCTGTTTGATTGATTGTCGTTTCTTTTAAGTCACTCGTGAGTTATAGCGTCGCTAACATGGAGCAAAATAAAGGGAAAATACGGCATATTTTACAGTACTACTACGATAAAGACATCTCAAGCCGCCAATAAAATTTGTGCAGTTTATGGACCCGATACAGTTTCCATTTCCACCGCACAACGATGGTTTCAACGTTTTCGTTCTGGTGTAGAAGTGGTCGAAGATGCGCCACGCTCCGGAAGGCCTGTCGTCGAAAATTGCGATAAAATCGCTGAATTGGTCGAAAGAGACTGGCATAGTAGCTGCCGTAGCATCGGCCAAGAGCTGGGAATGAGTCATCAAAAATTAATTTCAATTTCAAAAAAAAAAAATTCAATAAAAATACCGCAAGACTTTTTTGACAACCCATTATATACTTTATAGGGGCTCCGACGCTTCCTTCTGGGTGTTACAAACTTCGTGACAAACTTAATATACCCTGTTCAGGGTATAAAAAATCTGATGTGTATCCGACATAATGTATATGTGGTTTCGAAGATAGCAGGGTATTTGTAAAAACTTGGTAACTTAGTGTAATCGGCTCCCGAGACTTAAACGCGTTTTTCGAGAAACGCAGTTTTTAATGTCGATGAGGAAAATTTCTACAAAATAGCTAAACCATTAACTTGAAATTAACACCGTCTTAGTTATATTTGTCAGGTAATAAGTTTTGATAATAATTTCAGACTTTCAAGCAATTCTGAAGTGTAAATTTTGTCACAAAAAACGCCATTTTGAAAAACAAAGCGGCTTCCAATATAAAAGTTTTGACTCCTTCGAATATTATCTGTATTGATCGAATGTTATAAATATATTTTTTTGAATTTGAAATAATTTTAAGCAGAAAAATCGTGCTCAGTGACAGACAACTTTCTTTCCTCGGAGGTACTCCGGGAGATCGGCTACGTTTTAAGGTTACCCAAAATTTTTCAAAACGTATCGCCTTTAATTTATATTTTTTATATATTTATTATACTATTACATATTATATTACATACATACACATGTACAGTTGGCTGAATTTCAGCGAGAGAGCTGTATGACAATCGAGCATGTGTTTTAAATCAAAATTTTGTAACCTATGCTAACTTCATAATTGAGTTTTCAAGGCAGCTTTTAGCGTATAAAGATAATGCACTTGCAAATTGTTTGGCGGGAATCGAGATGCATGCACTTATGTGCATACTGTTATAAAAGGAAGCAAAAAAATTTATACAAGCTCACCGGTCACTCGCTCAACGCGCCGCTCTCAGCGTAACAACAACGCTCACAGCCCGCCCATTCACAAAAACTCCATAGGGGTGAAGTCTCATTGGCATTTTTTCCCCACTTTAGTAGTAGTTGCGTCTTCAGCGCGTGGCATTGTTTACTCACTGGAGCGTCAATTTGAAGTTTATTTACACAAAGTGCACGAATTAAACGATAATTGCAATCTGAACAAAGGCTTCAGCTGATTGCATTTTTAATTGTTTAATATAAATAAAAAAAAAAAAAAAAACATAAATATATATGTATATACAATTGTTTATGTACTTGCATATACATATATATAGTACAAGTAAAATGTTTAATTTTATTGAAGCAGAACTGCTCGCATAACAACTTGGGTGACTCGAAAAAAAACTTGATAAGCAACAAAGAAGATAAGTGATACAGCAACAAAATTATACATGCGAAGCGGTATTTATATGTACATATCTGTATAGTTGTGTGTTTACAAATGCAATCAAATACATATCTACACCATCAACTAAGTCCAAGTCAGTCGATTAAGACACTATCCGCTGATATAAGCGCCGCTGTAGCTGCCATTATTTTAGTAATCTCTATTCGAATCGCGCAAAATCCACGATTTGAACGTGTCATGAAAATAGTTTGTTTTTGATCGGTTAATATGGTGCATATAGCTACTTTGGATGTGGGCACCACTACGGTGCGCTGTTTTATTACAAATGACAACTGTGAGGTTCTGGGCACCGCCACTGAAAGGGTAAGTAAATAAGTAATGCTTTCGGCTTTTAAAATAACAAACACTTGTGCACATGTTGAAACTGTTTAACTACGTTTGTATACCATAAATATGTACATATGTATGTAGGTTGATTTGTTGAACTCTCAACCGGGATACTTCGAAATCGAACCGGAGGCGCTGTGGGTAAAGATCGTCGCGGTAATTAACAAGGCAGTGAGACGTAAGTGAAGCTTTCATATTTGAATTTAATTACTGTTAAATATACATATACATACATATAAAATGAATATTGTTCATATATATACTATATGTATGCACACATTGCAAACATTATCAAGAACAAGGAAAACGTTAGCTTCGACTACATGAAGCCTTCACAAATGTTTATTGTAGCATGAAAGGGTAAAAAAAGAATTTTGTCTTGGTTTCGATCAATCAGTATACATACTTATATTGGGTAGTCGAAAAAGTCTTTTCGTATTTTGTCATACCATATAGTGTTGGAAAGATGAGATTTTAAGCTTACAGCCATTCAAAAATAAGTGAAAATAATAAAGAAATTCGCTATATTTTGAAATTTTTGTATAAAAAAAGGAAGGATACCCAGCAAGCCACCAATGAAATTTGTGAAATTTACGGAGACGATGCTCTATCAGTTCGTGTAGCACAGCAATGGTTCGCTTACTTCCGTTCTGGAAATTTCGAAATTTCGATTTGCACTGATTAACATTTTTTCACTGATGAAATAATCACCCCTATCATGCATTTCGATTACGTTCCCGCTCTACGCTCCGCCGGAGTCGAAATTAGGTATCATGCGTTGCAATTGGATTGAAAGAAGAAGAGGAAGAGTCTCTAGCAGAAAAATGGCGAAAAGTGGTCAACCAAAATGGTACATATTTGTTTAATTATTTTCTAGTATATATATATATGTAAATAAAAAAAATATGTTGAAGTTTGGTTAGAAATACGAAAAGACTTTTTCGACTAGCCAAGAGTGATCTGATTGTCACGTTACATGGGTCATTTAAGGGGTTACAGAGGTTTCCTCGGGTAAAAAACAGCCTTTTTTCAACAAATTTTTCTCATATAAAAATTAAATATTTTATTGAGAGTTTTTATTGCTACAAACATACGCTATTAACAAAGAAATTCTGAAATCTTTGGAAAACAATATTTTAAACTCGGTCTTTGCGCGTCATTTCCGGTGACCCCTCGGAAAAAAGATCCGCCCGCGTTGGCAGTATAACTCCTTACAAGATCATGAAAGAAAGTGAAAAAATACGTAATTTAGTTAAAACCTTAACTAAGAACTTAGACGGAGGCAAAAACTGAAAATTGGATTTTTGGCAGGCATTTTTTCAAATAATTTAAATTTCAGTGACAATTTAGCGACATTTCCTTTTTCAAATAGTTGTAATCAAAAAAAATCCTTCGTCCAAGTCTCTAAGAACTGTATCTCAAAGACCTGTATAAAATTTCATGAAGATTGGTTGAGTAGTTCTCGAGAAATCTTGCCAACCGACTTCAAAAACACTGTTTCGAGAAAAATGCGTTTGAAGACATCGCACTTAGCCTAACTAGCCTCGAGCGCACAAGTTCTCAAGGCTGTATCTCCGAAACTATTACTCGGGTCAACTTGAAAATTTAGGACAATATTCTAGTGGTGTTGTAGAATTCAATAAGATAATACAAAAAATCGATTTTTTGAAACCCGCAAACCCATGTAACCATTAATGTTTATTTTTATATCAAAAGTTGTCAAGTAAGAGTATTTAAGTTCACCTCGACTTACGTACTCAGGGTCAGAGTAAACTGCACATTCATGTAAGCCGTTAAGCAAGTTAATATTATTGTAATGATGTAATTACTATGTAAATTACGGATTAAAACTCGTATTATCATTATTCTTATTATTAGAAAAAATAATAATAATGCAAACATATATTTTTGATTACTTGAACCATACAGAAGCCCATTTAAAGCCCTCCGACATTGATTCTTTTGGCTTATCGACACAACGCTGCACATTCCTTACTTGGAATCATGAGACTCAGGAATACTATAGTAACTTCATTACGTGGAAGGATTTGCGCGCAAATGCTTTGGTGGATCAATGGAATGCTGGACTTATAGTTAAGACATTAAATACCGTTTCCTATGCACTCTATTTGATTACGCGAAGTAATCGATTTTTAGCGGCGAGCGTTTTGAAAATGATGAATTCACAGGTAAATATACCAGTGATATGCAAGCTAAGCTTTATTAGTAAATATAATTGTAACAAGACCTAGAAGAGGTGAGGTGTGAGGTCTTTTCGGAAAGCTACCAGCTTTTTTAGTGACATAATCTTTATATGCGTTATAATTCCATAAATCTAATGCCAATGAATAGTGATTTATGGAACCGATGGAAATTAACAACTTTCCGACGGCTGTCGGGTCTACGTCACTGAAACAGATGTCGATTTTTATCCGTCGAAGGATTGTCATCTCGACAGTATTCCTCCTAACTACTTCAGGGATGTTTTCTGGCAGTACAAGCTCAACAACAAAGAAAATCATTCAAGTTTCCGAAACACCTTAAATATTTAAACCAGTCCGACTTTTGTTGCTACCGTATTTATAATTCACAAAAACTACTTGACATCGGTTTGAGCTAGAGATAACATTCCTGACATATTTTATATCTCGTTTAGGTCACAACAAGACTTCTACATGAGGTACAGACCAACAAACGCCTTCAGGAAGCACTGCGTCGAAAAGAAGCACGAGTAGAGCTATTGGACTCCTGGATACTCTATAAATTGCGGTTGGAATAACATAAATTCAACCAATATATTTTATTTTTAATTTGGTTTTATCCTATGTAGATCGGGTAATGGCTTGAAAACAAATATGGATCATATCAGCGATATAACTTCTGCAACGGCCACGGGTTTATTTGACCCGTTTACGCTTTGCTGGACGCCGCTTGCGAAGTTACTCTGCGGAGTCGAGGTGATTTTTGATGTTATATAAATATATACATTTACTCTCTCAAACTTTCTCAAACTCATCAAGGAAGTCACTACTTTTGTTAGTTATGAAATATGGATTCTAATAAAATGGATATGATACGGGATTTATTCTAATAAATGATATTATACTGTTTCAGTCTGCGATACTTCCTAAAGTTGTGGACAATGACTATAAAGATTTCGGCAATGTACATCCAAATGCCTTAGGACCCGAATGGCATAGCTCCTGCGTATCAATAAGCGCCTCCATCAGTGATCAAACGGCCGCCATGTGGGGCTCACAATGTTTTGAACGTGGCGAAGTCAAGATAACATTGGGCACAGGCGCTTTTCTCAATCTAATCACTGGAAGTACGTGTCATGCCTCCGTTATGGGTTTGTATCCGTTGGTCGCCTGGCAATTCAGAGACGCGAGAGAAAAAGCCCGCACAGTTTACTGCGTTGAGGGCGCATCAAACGACATCGGCACTTTGATAGAATGGGCAAAGCAATGTGGTCTCTTTGACGATCCAATGGAAACTTCAGATATTGCTCACACAGTTCCAGATACGAATGGTGTTTATTTTATACCTGCCTTCAGCGGTTTGGGGGTAAGCGTTGGCGTATTGTTAGATACATACGTATGTGTTATTTGTAAATAATGGTTGTTTTTCCAGCCTCCCATCAATAATCCAAGAGCGGCAACGGGGTTTATTGGCATTACGCTGTCTACGACGCGTGCGCATTTGGTGCGTGCCATATTGGAGAGTATTGTTTTCCGCACAGTGCAATTATGTGAAACCGTTAAAGCGGAAACCAAATACACTTTGAAACTACTGAGGTAAACATACATAATACTTAACCATTTCTTATAAATTTATGCTTCATTCTCTTTTTGTGGGCTGTCACTTGCCACTTTAGAGTCGATGGCGGTGTATCACGTAATGACTTTATTTGTCAACTTTTAGCAGATGCTACAGGGCTACAGGTTGAGCGCGCAACCTCAATTGAATCCAGTATTTTGGGTGCGACCTATATGGTTGGTTACAATATGGGTCTATGGAATAGTTTTGGCGATCTACACAAACTTCGTCAAATCGAACGCATTTTCGAACCACGCACGCAGTATCAATTGGCGATTAGAGAACGTATGACAAATTGGATGAAGGCGATAAAACGTTTTGAAAATTGGTATTAAAAAATAAAAACTAATTGCAGTAGTCGCGTGCTATTAAGAATTGTATTATTGCTATTAAGAATTGAAATAAGTAAGTCTTCCAATGGAGAGAGTCATTGACATATACACTATTTAAGTAAAAATTAGTATAGAAAATAAAAACGGACTGCAAGCAAGCATTGTTCAGTTGCTTTATACTATACTAAACTCAATACGGATGCTTCACATTCCTTAGTGGCATATTTATAACCTGAACAAAAATTATTAGAATGACGAGCCGATTTAGCCATGTCCGTCTGTCCGTACATACGAACTAGCTCCTCAGTTTTGGAGATATCCATATGAAATCTTGCATACGTCTTTTTCTCACTATGAAAATGCTCATGCTCATCAGAAACGTCGATATCGGATTACTATAGAATAAAGCTGTCATAAAATCTGAACGATCAAAGTCAAAGTCAAAAAACTATTTAGTTTGACGGGGTATTTTCACAAAATTTTGCATCTATAATTGCTTAAAGCAACGCTATAATCTCCCAACAATTTTCTTCAGATTGGAATATGTTATATATTGCGTAAAAAGCTACCACACAAACTAACTTTTTTTATTAGTGAAGGGTATTAAAGCTGAAACCGAAGATAACGTTTTTTTTCTTTTTTTTATAATTTTGTGTTATCATCCCAACGAACCGTTTCTTTATTGTATAATCTTTTAAAAAATTTTATAACGCACTGTGATAAATTTTTTCAACATGGTTTTTTATTCTTTTTTTTGTGCAAATTCAAAACAAATTATAAATATATTTAATATTTAAGTAAATTAGCAAACGCCATTATTTCGTATACATAAAAATGTATATTCCATTACGAATCTTTATAGCGTTGCATGTTTGTGGCACTTAAAGTAGCACATGCATATGCATTTAATGATGTATTAAATTTTTAAGATTCGTAAAAAAAATGAAATGCTTTTAATGCCCTTAACTTTGTTTGAAAACACACAAATTAATATGCAAAATTGAATTAACTCAATTATAAAAACAAATTGTAACGAAACTCGATTCTTGTTCTTAATGACCACTCAAATCGGCGATAAGCTTTCACAGGGAAAGCATATAACATTGGTTCCATATATACCTAAGTATATGAGTATACGAATGCTACGAAAAGGCAATGCTGTCTCAAGTCCTTCCAAATCGTAAAATTTTTCGCTCACGAATCCTTGCTGCTTATTTCCGTATGCGTGAAATCACTTAGGTTTGAATTATTTGACGTTTCTAGTTCCGATGTTGGATCGATTTTTATAAATTCTTGAATTTCATTCAGTACTTGTGGTTTCTCCGGATCTGGTTGCAGCGGCATTTTATCGTCCGGCTCTTGTATTACCATTTCATTAAGTTGTTCGCGGGCAAGTTCGGCAATAGCAGCACGTGCTTCCAGCTTTTTTCGTTTAGTTTCCAACTTTTCACGCTCCTGCATCTCTAACTCTTCACGGGCCTCGTACACGCTTGACGGTATGACAGGTGGTGGTTTACTCATATGAATTTTCATGTGTCGCTTTAATGCCACATACTGGATGAAACGCTTTCCACAACTGCTACACTCATGTGGCTTTTCGCCGGTGTGAGTCATTTCATGATGTTTGAGTGTTTGTGCTTTTGCAAAACGTTTGTGACAGAAACGGCAGGCAAAATCTTTAACACCTTCGTGTACAATTCGATGATGCCTTTTCAGATTTCCCTGACCATTGAAGCCTTGACCACAATCCGGACAAATGTAAGGACCTTCTTTCATCATAAAATTGATTTGTGGCGACCACGATGGTACTGCTACAGATGGTATGGGGTTTACAGCAGTGCCTGCCAACTCCGATATGTCGACGCGTTCAACACGTCGAGGATTTTTCGGTATTGTAGCGGTAGATTCTGCACAAACTTTTAATATTTCTTCAGCTACTTTTTGGTGAGCCTCTTGTGTGTGTGATTCCGTAGAAAGCAATTCGGGAATAGGTATATCGGGCGCATCGGCCGGCATAAAGCCGTTTTCTATTTGTCTTTTACGGTACACTTCAATGGCTCGTAATACACGCTTCTCATGTGTTTTAAGATGTTTTGTCAAAGCTTTGGCATAAAGAAACCGTTTCCCACATACTTTGCACTCACAACGCTTCTCACCGGTATGTGTCATTTCATGCATTTTACAAGCGTTGGACTTACCAAATGTCTTGCCACAATACTGACAAGCGTAATCCTTGATTTTTTCGTGCACAATCTTCACATGCATTCGCAAATTTTGTTTATTATGTGACGCATATGCACACTGTGGACAATTGAATTTTTTTTCCTGTGTGTGTGTGTTTATGTGAGTATTCCATTCTTGTCGCGTAGTTTTTCCAACACCACAGTAAGGGCAAACGTAATTTTTAATTCCGGCATGCCTCATAAGATGATCTTTAAGTGCACTATTGATTACGAAACGTTTACCACATATGTTACAAGGGAACGGCAGCTCCTTGCCATCATGTTTATACATATGTTTTTTGAGCGCCATGGGGCAACGAAAGATTTTATCACATTGATTACAGGTATAACATTTGGCTTCCCGCAACTCTTTCGCTATTTTATGCACCTTGCGCAAATGCCAATTAAGTAAACGTGTCCGAGGAAACGTGCGACCACAACCTTCTTCGGGACATGGAAAACTTTCACATGTTTCAGCGTGACAATGTTCCATATGCAGACGGAGACCATTAGCTGTAGTAAATCCTTTCGAACATGATTCTACTGTACATTGGTGGGGTAACTTATCATTGTGATGTCGCATATGCTCTTCATATCTTTCTGGTTTTCTGAACCTTTTTTGACAAATATGGCACTCTATAGTATTGGCGGATGAGTCGTCACCTTCCACTCGAGGCCGGAATTTTCGTTTAATCTTATTCTTTTTAATTGGCGCCTCGTAGTCATCTGCTTCAAGTCCATCATCAATTATATCTTCACCTCTTAGTGCCCTTTTGGATCTTCGAGACTTCCGTAAACGTGCAGCCAACGGTTTTTCATCATCACTTTCATCACAACATTCGTCGTTAAACGGTTCATAATCAGAATCATCATTATCATGAAAATCGGAATTATCACTGTTTACATTCTTTTCGTCAGGTATAATTATATCATTAACAGAAACTTCGGGTTTAATATTAACCACATTATCAATAACTTCTTTGTCAACGTTTTCCAACATTTTAAAAACATCTTCTGCATTGTCTATAATTTCTAATTTATGATTTAAGAGTGGATCAAAGTCTGTAGGCTCATCATCCTCAACAGCCGCATTTTGTGTATCTACGTCCCCCGTTTCCAATACAGCCAGAGCAATTGCTTGGTCTTTAATTAAATTTTTTGCTACCATTTCCTGAAACTTTGCTACGGACTCTACGCACATTTTTAAGAAATCTTGCATGTCATTTAAACGGGAATAACAAACTCCACATATATTCCGAGGAAATCCATCGTGAAGCTCCACCGATAGCGATGTACAAACACATAACTTTTTAGCTAATCCAGGGATAGCAAATAGATCGTAAGTATTCCCATCCTGCAACTGTTCCAAACAAATTCGACAAAGTGCATTTATACAGCATTGAGCTTCGTTACTCATTGCAATTTGTTATTATCCCTTATTTTACATTTATTTACAATCTATGAACAATATTAAATCAGTCTGAAAATACTTGATCTGTCAATGAATTTCCCCAATAACATGATTCGTGGTTGCCATACTAGTATGAACTTAAACTTGGGCCTTAATTGTGAAAGGCATTTAAAGAATTGGTAAACAATTATTCTCAAAACTATATATCGTATATATACTGACAAATACGTAAAAAACTGACTGTATATAAAAATATGTGTACAAACTTTAGCTTCGGCTTATGAGACGTTTATCGTCACCCTACAATAACGTATCCGATGTCAATATGTATGCTAAATTAATAAGACCATATAATTCGATTTTACATTTATTGCTTGTTATTATAATGAGATTATGATGATGTTTAGAATCAATTAGTATGATTTGTATGAATGACGATGATTTCTGATGATATTGTGAAGACAAAGAATATTAAAAAGTTTTGATGGGCAAAATATGATATCTTATGAGTTATACCACATCAGTTTTAAAATAAATGTAATAAAATATATCCTTCCTATCAAAGCAAAAAAATAATATTTAAGTTATAAATTAATTTTCATTTTTTTTAAGAAAGCAATGTAAGAGATTTACAAAATTAAATTAAAAATGTTAAAACGATTTGAAATATTAAGATTAACGCAATTCCCTCCCACAATCTCCTGAAAGACTGGACCTAAGGCGCCTCTGGAGTCTTTAGATTATATTTTGATTTAATGTTATTAAGTTCTTCTTGTTTTTTATCCACATCGAGCCGTTTAAATGCCTTATTAGATTGGTAGTACAAGACAACAAGATAACGATTACAGACATTAAATCCAGATAAATGGTCACAAGCGTTCTTGGCGTCAAAAATATCTTCGTAGACAACAAAGGCCGTTCCTCTCGTCTCAGGTGTGTTACCACTAAAAAATCCATAGTTAACAACGTGCAATTTGGCTTTATACAAATATGTTTGATACACTTACACTCTAATTTGTCTAATGGCTCCAAATTTGCCAAAAATGTCATACATTTCATCCGATGTGATTTTATAAGGCAAATTTCGCACGTATAGCAAACGATTTACTTCAGGGGGTAGGCGAATCTGTAATCACACAAATAATTAGTATACAAATAACTCGAAATACGATTGTATCATTAATAATTTAGACTCACATTATTTCGTTTATTCATCGTTACGGCAAAAATTTACAGTGGCCCTTTACACTAGATGCTTAGTAAGACGATGCTGATTTTAAAGTGAATGTCCTGCCCTTGATCCTTTGTATCACTATACTTTGCTCTAACTATAATCAGCACGCAAAACAAAGAAGCTTTTGTCTGCAAAATACTAATCCTTTTCCTCAAACTTCTACAAATTTATTTTTTGGATAGAGCTCACGTTTGCTTTGTGCTTGAGCGTTGCCAGATAGATAATAAGGAATTATTTCATTCAAATAATGCCGGTTGCACACTGAGGATTTATATCATGAATATAGTAAGCTATTTTGTTCATAAATTCATCATATAGTAAAATTGATTAATTAAATATGAGTGGAACATAAAAGTACAGAAGTAAGAAATTTTGATTTTTTTAAATATACTTTTGTTAGACATGTTTAGGCATTTGCATATTTGGGCTGGCCTTCGTATATTCCTAAGTATTATTTATGTATATTCGAAAAAACTAAAATATTTTATATACTTCCGTTCTCTTCTTTCATTTGCTTTTGGTACTGCAGAGAGAGTACTCAAGCATTCATTATTGTTGTAACTACTCTATAAATGTGTTGTGCTAATACAATTTGATCTTATTGATACTTTATAAAGTTATAAACACACACATATACATATTTAGTTCCGTAGCCTACAAATTGGGCAGATCTACTTGTTTATAGAAAGCAATCAGTAATAGGTTATCAAATATGATTGAACTTTCAGTATCTCTACATAATTTTACTTCCCTTCACAATAAAGAAACATCCGCACATCTTTCAATATATATATATACAACACAATATATTTTAAACATTTAATGTAGACATATTTGTAAGCGAGTTGGTGAATATGTATATCAACTTGAAATTCAAACTTTTGGAATTCATATTTATTATTTTCTATAATTTGCAATCTGTTAATCAATAAATATATATATGTATGTATGTACGTTTGTATCATATGCTTATTTCCCTAACGTTCACGAGTCGGATTTTGACGGTTTCCCATAATGCATGCCAATATTTAGTTAGCTTCTACCAATTGTGTAACACCATCCTTAGTGATTAATTGTACTAGGGCACCAGAGTTTGGCCGCTCCTTGCCTTGAGTCCATTTATGGAAAAGTCTGTAATCCACAATAACAAAAACATTTGTTATAAATAATCTTAA
The DNA here is from genome assembly GCF_024586455.1 of Bactrocera neohumeralis. Classification (NCBI taxonomy): domain Eukaryota; kingdom Metazoa; phylum Arthropoda; class Insecta; order Diptera; family Tephritidae; genus Bactrocera; species Bactrocera neohumeralis. The sequence continues at coordinate 20,841,258 of NC_065923.1, forward strand.
GCTTGTGTCATATGACTTACCCGGCAACTTCAGCTAAAGGTGTCCATGAACCAAAATCTGCCTTTGGCATCCATTTGCGATTCATTGGTGTATCCAAAGTAACTGGCAAGATTGCAACTGCGATGGCATCAGTGGGTAAACCAGAATTTTTCCCAGCCAGTGAACGTGTTAGCTGATGGACAGCAGCCTTGGCCATACCATAACCGATCATGCCGGATGTGCCTTGTAACGCTGGTTGCGCGCCGGTCAGTGTTAATAAGCCGCCATCTTTTAGGTATTTGGAAGCGACAGCAGCCGAAATAGTTGACGTCCAAACACTTTGGCGCCACATTAAATCAGCATTTTTGGCCAAATCTAAGAAAAATAAAATTTAACATAGAAGTAATAAAGGATATAAGACATTTTTGTATAAGATTACTCACCCTTGGAGGCATTACCACCCGCCCAACCGCCTGCAACACAAATTACAGCATCCAATTTTTCATCGTTTAAAGCATCGCCGACCTTTGTTAACACTTCAGCCTCTTGTTGTTCCCAACTAAGTTCACGGGGTAACACGATGCTTGCGTCCGCTTCTTCATTTACGCTGAGATCAATACTACCAACCCACTGCAAGTAAAATATTTATTTAATTTTAACTCAAGTTCTTAAGGGAAAAGTACTAAAAGCGCTTGATACGCACGTAGTTGTTTGATTTGAAGTGGGAAACACAGGCAGAGCCCAAAGCGCCTTTGCCGCCATAGACCAGTACTCGACCGACCATGTTGATACACTGTTTTACTGAATTCGCCACTGTGTCCGAACACCGATAGATTAAAATTACAAGTAAAAATCAGAAACTGATGACGCTTGTATGTGTATTATTAGGAAATACCATACAATTTAGATTGTAGTGAGAGGATTTTGTTGGGGTAGGGGAAAAACAACACTTGTTAGATTTTTAAGCAAATACAAGTTTTTCTACTTTTTGCAACGTTTGACTCGTACTACTGCAGTTGTTATACATACATACGTCTGTATATATGTATGTTGTTGCCGTTTTGTGCGTTTGCGTGTTGCCTTTATATCAAACAGAAGGCAATGGCCCTGTAAAGAATGAAAGTTACTTGATTTTGTCCATAATAAGTACATTCATAAGTATACAAAAATGCAAGCTTAAACAAATAATTGTAATATTATCGCGGCATTGAAGTTTTTCTATGTCAATAATTTTTAAAAATACTTTTATTTTACTCTGCATAATTATATGCTGAATGTGTTCGTATGTACTTTTGTAGACTGCGTAGCTTTAAAGACTTGATTTTCTTTCTAAAAACCCCCTCATTGACTTTAAGTTGAATTTATATTCGTCATATTGTTTATTAGAATAGGAGAACAGGATTTTCTGGATGTTATTGATATGCATACTGAAGCAATAAATTGTGCTGCAAATTACAAAGTACTGTAAATCTATCCACTAAATTTATAAGATCAATAATGTTTATGAAATGAAAAATGGTCAAGAAAAAACGTTAGCTTGTGCGGCACTACAGCTATAATTCCTTCCACGGGTGATCGATCAGTTTGAATGAAAGCTACATGATACAGTAGTCCGATCTGAACAACTTCTTGGGAACTTATAACGTTAGCTTTGAAAAAAAAAGCGAAGTTCGTGAAAATACATTCCCAAATAAAAAAGTTTTCATACAGGGACTTGAACTTGATTGGTCAGTTTATATGACAGCTATGTATGTATTTGTTATAGTTCTCCGATATGAACAATTTCTTTGGAGATTATAGCGTTGCCTTCGACAATAGTCCGTGATAAATTTCGAGTTTTCCCAATAAGAACTTAAGAGTTACTGGTCAGTTTGTATGGCAGATTTTTGCTAGTCTCCCAATATCGGCGGTTATAGGTTTTCGACGGTTTTTTTTTTTGTTTGGTTGTTACAAACATCGTGGCAAACTGAAAATACCCTATTCAAGTTTTAACAACTCAGTTCTACACACACATATATTGCTTTCAACAAAATGTTGCATGTGGGCCGGTAAATAATCGATGGAATGCACAATTTCTTTAGAAAGAAACGAAATGAATAAAACAAGTACTATTAAAATAGAACACTCTTATTTTTGTCAACAAAATATACCTTTCACAAATATAATGAATATAAACACCAATCTAAGTTTTCGAAAAATTTGCAATATGTAACTTTTTGTAAATTCACACGACTGTTAATTGTCCAGCTGATACAATTAGAAATTCTGCCCTGCCAGATCGGTTTCATTTTTATATAAAACGCTTTGAAATAATTTATGTAATAACACGATGCTTTGAAATTATTGTTGTGAGAATCTTTTCCACTAACTACAACTCTATTAATTAAACAACGAATAAATTAATATTGATAACAATATTAAATGGGAATGAAATCACATTTGCAATCTGTTGAGTTGTGTTGTAAATTCGGAGTTATGGTCTTCTTAAAGAATAAACAAAAATGCAAGTTGACAGCCAGTGCTGCCAACCTCCAATTCGCCTCATCATTTATTTCATTACTTCAATAAAAAATACTATAAAAACCCGTGTTCGTGTCAATTTTTCGGTTTCGCGTAATTGTTTAATTTCTTTGTTTTTACTAATAACATAATCAGTGTTTATATTTTTCAATGTTCTGTTTATAGTTATAGTCGTCTTATAATGCAAATGATAAATAAAAGATGTTTAAAGAGGATATGAATTAGACGATCAAAATCTTTCAAATATACCCGAGGTGAATTGGAAGTGTTTGCCGTTGTGTAGCTAGATAAATTTAGCAGCGTATATTATATTTGTAAACTTGCAGAACTTAACTGATCAAAAATATTACATGCAATACTGTGTATTATTGTCACAAAAGGCTTTCCAAATTAGCTACTAGTAATTTGTACTGCTTTGCGGATTTGGGGTACAAGTGCAATGTTTACTGAAGTTCGGCAGTATTCCTGCGATCTATATACTGCAGAAAAGATTAAAAGAAACCATGGAACGTCGTGTTAAGCTTAAGACCATAAATCCGCACATAACGTGCAAGATCTGCGGTGGTTACTTTATTGATGCCACAACCGTCACTGAGTGTCTACATACATGTTAGTAATACATTATACAATATATGTATAATATATATATATAAATGTATAATATATATATATAAATGTATAATATATATATATAAATGTATAATATATATATATAAATGTATAATTATAAATTCCATTTTATAATTGTAGTTTGTAAAAGTTGTTTGGTAAAACATTTGGAAGAAAAGAAAACCTGTCCCACTTGCGACATGGTCATCCATCAGTCACACCCACTGCAGTACATCAGCTTTGATCGGACCATGCAGGATATCGTTTATAAGTTGGTACCAAATCTACAAGAAGGTAAAATTTCTAAACAATTGAAAAGAGAATGAAATTGATATGAAATAAAATTTTTAATGTAGATGAAATGAGAAGAGAACGAGATTTTTATAAAAGTCGAAACATTCCCTGCCCCAAAGATATGCCGCAAAATCACGATGACGATGAGAAAATGCTCGAAGCACATGCAGAATCTGATTTCCATCGTCTAGACGAGCAGGTGAACGTAAGCCTCGAATGTATGAGCAATAATTTTAAAAATTTGCAGCGGCGTTTTATACGCTGCAGCTCACAAGCGACTATAACGCATTTGAAAAAATTGGTTGCCAAGAAAATTTTAAATGGCATTGACAAATATCGAGAGGTAATTGTTTTTGCAGAAAAACTGTGTTAAAAAAAGAAAAAAATTATCAATGCGTATTGATTTTATGTATTTTTAAGAAAAATATTACTGATTTGTTCAAAAATTTCTCAATTTTTAGATCGACATACTGTGCAATGAAGAATTGTTAGGCAAAGATCATACGCTAAAGTTTGTGTATGTGACGCGTTGGCGTTTTAGAGATCCTCCTCTGCGCTTACAGTTTCGACCGCGAGTTGACCTGGTATGAAGGCTTTTAAAACAAACGTGTGACAGAAACTTGTACGAAAACCAATGTTAAGTGAAATCAAAAGTGAATACCAACGCAACAGTTTAATTTTTTAATTAACGTTAACAAAGATATATATATATATACATATATATAACTTAGACAAAAACAGAAACGCTAGTTTTGTAGAAAAGTTTAAAATTCGAAGTGAATTTCAGACGTAAGATAGAAAAATCGAAATAAGTATTGTAATATATTTACAACCGGAGGTTAGAAGAGTTTCAGGCATGCATATGTATATGTATGCAAGTGAATAAAATTATTAAGTGTAATAAAAAGTGAAAGTAATGTTATAGGCATTATAAGCTTCAAGGTCAGGTTTTAACAAAAAAAAAAAGAAAAAAATAATTTCTTATATTTAAAACAAATAGCAAACACTAATAACGGTGACAAATCTTCCTTTTAACATATGTATGTTCCGTATGTGTTTATACTCTAGTGCACAAAATTTTTGATCTGGTTCTAAATGATATTATTTCTGAACGTATTTTTACCGATCTTGTGTATAACTTTGGAAGTTGGAATTTATATCATTGCATTGCAAAATAAATCTAAACATTTTGTGACTTCCTACCATTCAATTAATGTTCTCATTTTAAATATTTAATTTCTTATAAGAAATTTTGTAGTAAGATATAACTCCTCCTTTACTAGTGTATTTATTTAATATTTTTCAAATCAAAATATCAAATATGCTGTTCTCTACATATTCTATTTATTATTTTATTATATTATTTTATTTTATATTTCCATAATTCTGTATTTTTGATCAAAAGATTGAAAACAATGTCAAATAATCATAATTGCTCTATTCATATATATAAATATATATATGTATATATATTTGTAAATAAAAGAAAATCAAATACAAAAATAAGTGTATTTTTAAATTTACTTGCTTTTTGAAACTTAAAATCGAAAAAAATCTAATATAAAATTTTATTACGAATGCGAAAAATATTTTTTAATCCTTGAATTTCACTTTCGATCAGAAAATATAAATTGAAAATTTAATTCTATTTATATGCAATTACACATCAGAAGTTATTAAATTTTAACTACAACTACCAAATGTGGTACAATAAATAGAAAAGAGTAAAATCAATAATTCTTACGCTTGATATATCTATATAGTATCCAAATTTAATCTACATGTATTACCCATAATTTATGTATTTTTTGATCGAAAATTGGGTCGCCAAGGGCGTGTTGCACCATATTGTACAGGTAATCTATAACCAGGTCCACCGTAACGTATTGGTTGTGGAGGTAATCCATAAGGTGGCATTGGGTGCCGCATTGGTGGTAAAACAGCAGGCACGAAAGTAGGCATAGGATAAGTGGGTGTTCCATATCGTGATGTCTGGGGTGCCCACTGCGTTGTAGTTGGCCAGGTTGGCTGTATCAACGAAAAAAAAACTCTTAATTATTACGAACATTGTTTACAGATATGGACAAATTACTGTATTGTTGTTGCAAAGAACTAAGCTGTAATAGCTATTAGGAAGATGTCATTTATATATTATACAACCTAACTATAATTAACTTACATAACCATAATTAATAAAATCCGCTGGAACCGGCACGGGTATGGTTATGATTTGCGGTTGTGACAGATTTCTTTCGCCATTCCCATTCTGTTCTTCATTCTCATTATAACGATATTTATGGCGTTCGCTATTTTGCGTTCCTATGCGCGACGAACGGTCACGTGAACGAGTGCGTGATCTTGAATGTGTACGAGAACTTCGGGATCTACGCACATTTTTGCCACGATCATCTGATCTATGTTGATAGTGCCTCGGTGTCCCATGCAAATCCTTATCTGCACGTGATTTTTCTCTTTCCCGTTCGCGTTTACTATTGTCACCCCATTCACGATCCATTGAAATTGACCGACGACGAAAATTAGTTCGACGAGCTGGTGAACGTTGTTTAGTTTTCAATGAATCTCGAGAGTGAGATCGTGAGCGTGACCTTGAAATACTACGCCTGCGTCGAAATTTGGATGACGCTAGAGGCGATTTATTTCTTGTCGATCCATATTTACGACGAATTCTGTCTCGCTCTCTTACTTGGTCTACAAAATATGGAATTTTTTCAGAGGTTTTTCGGCGACGATTTGGTGGTGGTGATGCGTCACGTCGAGCTGCATATTTGTCATCACTAATAGGATTCGTCGTTTTCGTGCGTCGAGTGGTCTCTTTCTCTAGGTTGTTGTGATATTTTCGATAACGCTCTGGGCTACTGGAATCCTTAATAAATTGATATTAATTAAAAACTTTGGTTTCTATTTAAATATCAGCATATGCAAATATTTATAATTCACTTACAGTCGAAATGTGGCGCTCTTTTCGCCCTCGATTTGAAATATCCTCTGTGGTGCTTTGCTTTTCGCTTTTGTCTTCTGCGATATTTATAGCATTATCCGGATTCACCACGATATCATCTCTTTGAAACAAAGGCTTTGAACCTTCACCTGTGAATATGGTTAATGTCACTATTAATGATTTATAAAAATAAATTTGGTTTATATATCAACAATTTTTCATCGCAGCTTTCAGCTTTTTGTTGAATAATTATAATGGTATTTTTTACGATTCAAATCATTTAATTGTTACTCAACGAAATATTTTAATTCAAATTTTAAAACAAAATTATATACTAAGATTAGAATAAGAAAGAACTTTGTAAAGTTTTATTAAAAAGATTAAAATTTAAGTCTCCAGTCACTATTTAAAGATCATATTTCAAACGTTAAAGTGAATTCAAACGAGACGTTCAAATTTCGATTAAACAGTAATTAACTTTAAATTTCGATCACGTATTTAAACTACAGAATATGAAATTTTATATTTATTTACATCATCTAATAGGTTTGAGTTGATTGTTGTAATCCGCATGTGCCAGAAGATATCAATATCCAAATTGTCTGAGTTCATGGAATGTTGATTGATGTTTGTGTTGTTTTGTAATTTTTGCAGGGAGTATTACTTCATGGTTTGTTGATTGTAGTATACGGCTGCTTCTAAAGGCTAGAAAATAATTTTGTTTATTTGAAAAAAAGTATATATACATAGTTTTATTAACAGCAGATCGTCCAATCCTTGCCTTTTCACTCACTATGAGGCAGTGAGTGCGATTCTCACAAATGTTTTGATCTTTGAATTAACAAAATTTTTTAGTGTTAATTTTTTGTATATTCTATACAAACTTTAAATACGTTAACACTAAGATTTCAATACTTTTAGACACTAATACTACACACTCTGAAAAATTATTCAATATTTTTAAAAACTTACCTTAATACTTTAGAGAAAAATATAATACCGCACCTTTATTTCTAGTTTATACTCACTTTATTATACCAGTTGCATGTGTTGATTGTAGTTTTTCCGCAAGAAAATTTTCCATATTGCTCCAAATTATCCTGGTATGTTGATTGGTGCGTCATTTGAGCAAGCTAACACCTTGTCTCATTTAAGTTCGCCTCAAGATCTGATAGCATTTCTTAATATCACTATATTTAGTAAGTAATTAGAATTACCGAATCTACGCTTAATAACAACTTCGTCTGGAACTAAACTGCGTTCTATAGCGTGAGGACCCTTCCTAATTGAGCCAATGGGCACATGTTGCTTAATTTGAATTTTGCTTGATGTTGCAAACAGTTTTGGAGTGTTGGAATTCATGTTGAAGGCTGCCTTAAATGATATTTTTACGAAATGTGTTGGTTGTAGATATTAGATCCTTCCTACGGGAAAAGGAAATTTGCTTGTGTTACATGACTTCATTATTTTATTTATGATGAACTATTTTCAAATTAATTACGTTTGTGTTGTTTCTACATAACAATGCACAAATATTTGTGAACAAAAGAATAATATTAGAAAAATAAAGATAAATCAGTGAATTGAACTTATAATATACAATAGTTTGTCGCGATGGCGTTCAATAGATATGTGTTTTTCCTATCGCATCAAAAATATCTCATCACAGCGATTACTTTGTTACGTCAACGCAAGTAACTGTCATATCGTGTTCACGTTAACGATGTCAAAGTCAGAGCCGTTATCTAAATGTCTGTTAAGCGCTAACCAGAACTTTATCGGCAACATGTTGAAAAAACATTTTCTTATTGCCCTTAGATGTGATTTCCATGACCACAGCATATAGAAATTATTATTGATTATCAAGTTGCTTGTAGCTTACGTCACGTCTATGCATTTAAATAAATTTTGACAAGTAGTTTGCGTGATCAACTTGAAACCAAAATTTTTGACCGTATATCTGTATCGTTAGTACGGCAACAACGAAATTGTGTAGATCAGCTGTTTGATACGTCGCTGCCATCTCCAAAATGCTCAAGAATGTGTGTTTACAGCTTCAAAGTGCAATAAACTAAACAAACAAATAAAGTGAAAAAATTTAGTGTAATAATTTTGCAAAAGTGAAAATGGCAAGTGGGGATATTGTTATGAAAAAAAAGCGGGTAGTGTGGAACGAGGCTGCCGAAACCGATTTAGTACAGTTGTGGCAAGAAAAAATGCTAAAATTTCAATCAACTAGAAAGAATAGCCACATTTACGAAGAGATGTCCAGAGAAATGAACACAGCTGGCCACAATTATACGGCCACAGAAATAAAAATTAAAATGCATAATTTTACTAACAAATACAAGTAGGTTATAAGTTAAGAAGTAAAATTTTATAATAAATAATTTGTTGTATATTTTTAGGAAAGAGAAACGGAAAGTTGGTGTATTCGGTGGCTCGTCTTCGGCTTGGAAGCATTATGCTGCGGTCCACCAAGCGATAGGTGGCTACAAAAGCTTCTGCTCCGACGAGCTTGTCGAGGACAGCATTATGGGTAAGTTGTAACTATATTGGAGTAGTCCATAATTCGCCGTATATTTTTAATAAATATAACGAAACATTAGTTTGTACTATATCGCTAATTTAATGCAAGAGGTAAATTTTAAAATGACATTCCCCGAATTCGCAGTTAAAAAGGTTATGTACTGATAGATGAGGTTCTCCAGATTAAGAACATATATACATAAGTATATAGCTTCCGCTAACTTACGGTTTTTGAGATATTTGAATTTAATGTTAAAAAATTTTACTATTTAAAATGCACGTTTCTTCGATTTATAGTGAATTTAGCACTTGTATTTTTGACTTTTATATCCATTTACACTTTACTAATTCGGTTCTACAAATTTATTTTATATTAAATAATGCAAAATTTTTAAAATTTAAAAAATTTAATTCAATATTTAACTTTTGTTCTCACTCTAGCAAATAACCAATGTTACCTTATCGACATATTTTATTAAGGAACCAAATAAAGAAAACAAATAATACCCCAAGTAAAAAACACTTTAAAAAACTATTAGCTTTTCGCGTCGAAATCTTTTCTGCATTGGCTGATGTTATTGTTGTTTTTGCGTCAGAATTCAATGAAACGGCGTTTTATGGAATATTTCTCAGTGACTTTATTTGTTTGTTGTCATTGTCTTTGATATGTATGTTTATTTTCAGTGGATACTGACGAAATAGGGTCATTTCCTGTAGAGGTTAAAAACGAAGCAGAATCGTCACTTTCGAGTCTTGGCGAACCACCGAGTCCAATCGAATCTCCGAATCCATTCGCTCCTCGGAGTCCTGCCGCATCGTCTTCCGACCCTTCCAATCTCCCCTCATCCAGAGACGCTAGAAAAATTAAAAAGAAAACAGCAGTGTCAGTAATGGAGGAAATGAGGAAGGATTTTTTGAAGGCGACTCAGGCGATGAAGGATGCCGATGAAAAACGGCTACTTATTTTAGAAAAATATGCCAAAGACATTAGCGAGATGAAGGATGCTTTCATCGACTTCCTTCGCCGCCAAAATTAGTTTTAAAGACTGTTTTATGTTAATTTTTATAAGCATTTTTCATTTTATGTATAATTTTTTTGAGCGCTTTTATGTGTAGTTTACTCATAAGCCATAGTATTATAAAACTACAAATATATACATATGTATGTAGGGGTGCAAAAATATTTCAAAGATGAATGCAACCACTTACCGAAATATGAAACGAACGCTTGTCTTATTTCCTCTGCCCTTGGGCTAACATTTCCAGGAATGTTAGGTTCGTTTTCTGGCAACTGCCGACTTTGGTTTTCGATTTGTTGTGTTGCAATCCACCTTTCAGTAATTTCATCTTTCTCTTCATTCAAAAAGTTGTGCAATACACAGCACGCTTTAATGACAGCTTTTGTGTTGGCCATGTGGTTTTCAAAGCCTTTGCCAACTCGCCTAAACCTTGCCTTTAAATGATCGAAAGCTGTCTCGACGACTCTATGGCATTTCGAGAGTGCATTGTTATATTTTTTCTCATTCAAAGGTTGGTTTTTGCGAAATGGATATGGCTTCAGCAAATGTTCATCAAGTTTGAACGCAGAGTCACCCAACAGAACGACTGGAACATTAACCGACGATATTTGCCTACTCATGTCATTAAATAAGCTAGATTGTACTAACTGGCATTTTAAAGATGAACTCTCAAATATTGAAGAGTCATTACAACTGCCTGGACTACCGACGTTAATGTATATAAAGCGACATCTATAATATTAAAGAAATACGCCAGGAGTTCGAACGAGCTTCATGAACAAACTTACCTTGCATCAACTAAAGCCAGAAGAACTGTGGAATACCAGCCCTTATCATTATAGTAATCCATAGCATCTTCTGCTGTTGGATGAACTTCTATGTGACATCCATCTTAAACATAAAAATTAAAAAACAATCAATTGTAAACAGTTGAACTTCTTACCGATAGCTCCTAACACTTGAGGAAAACCCAATGACTCAAAACCATTTAAATACTCCCGCAATTGAATTTCGTTCATTGGGAATTTATTCAAATATAAAGGCCACAAACATCGCCAGACTTCACGACAGAACTCAATTAGAATTGTGCAAACAGAGCTTTTCCCAATTCCAAACATATTTCCAATTGTACGGTAATCGGCAGAAGACCCTAAAGCATATACAGCAATTGCAATACGTTTTTCTAATTGAATGGACTTTCGGTAGTTAGTGTTTTTCCTCTCTAAGCCTTTCAACATAATACACAATTTATTGAATGATTGGCGCTTCATTCGGAAGTTGCTTTTAAAAAACTCGTCTGAATTCACCTGGCAATCGACTTCCCAAAACATTTGCCTACGAGCCTAAAATATACGTATTTTAATTAAACGAACGACATTGTAATACATGTAATTCCAATATTTATGTACATGCCTTCATCCAAATAGACCTTGTTGAATTTGCTCCATATTGACTAGCTATTTTGAGCATTGTATGGGCCAGCAGCAAACGTCTCATTGCTAGGCGCTCAAAATCAAAAATCTCCACCATTATTTCCATTGAATGGAGAATATTTATAAAAAAAAATACAACTTTTATAACAAAGTACGACATCACAATGTTTTCTTTTAATAAATTTTAAACGATGTGAATTTTTTAATGTCAAAAACAATTGTTTTATAAATCACCAAAAGCAATAAAAAAGTCTAGATTAGTTTAAATTCAAATCAATCACTTAAAATTTTTGGCGGGAACATGATATAAGAAAATTTAATTTAAGATACATTTACACTTTTATTAAAGTAGTTCAAATCTACTAATAAAGGAGAGGGCTATTGCTTTTGTAAATTGAGGATTCTTTAGTCTTATACTAGTTATTTAATCCTGTTTCGATCGATCATATAAACAATATTTAGTTGAGTTGATTCTTGCACTCTTATACATATGTAAATAATGGCTGGGATTTCGAATGGGTATGTAGCGATAGACGAAGTTCTCAAGATTAAGAAAATATAAATATATAGTTGACGCTGACTTATGTTTTTTTGAGATATTTGCATTTAAATTTAGCAATATTTGGATGAAACACAAATCTGTGGGTTAAATGTATTTTGTAGTTGTGCGATGCCGTTTGATAGATATGTGCTTTTTCTATCGAATACAAAAAAGCTTATCACAACGATTACTTGCTACGTCAACGCTAGCAACGACACGATAGTGTCTAACGCATAACGATATCAAAATAAACGCAACACCATTTAAAAATTATTTTAAACAGATTTATTAATTTTGCAATAAATTACTTCTCTGAAATAAAAATTCTTTATTTGCATTTTGTGTACCTTTTAGTTGAATTAAAAAATAGCACGTATATAATAAATATATTTAGTGTATCAGTTATTTAGATAAACAACATTTTGTTGAGTAGATTATTTTATTTTTTAAATAATAAAGCCTAATATTGTTTTTAACAAAGGCCTATAACAACGAAATTTGTCAAATAAATATTATGAAATGAAATTCAGAAATGTTACCTTTTAAGGGTTAAGAAACCGGTGTTAATTGTACTGTAAATTAAAATACATACATATATATTATTTATTAATTCAAGATTTCACGGGTCGTGATTTAATAAGGAGCTTAATCCGCTCTAATTTTTATCGCCAGTGAGGTTCTGTTCAAAGGATAAGAATCCGAATCTGAAAAAATGTTCCTTATCAGAAGACAACTTGTAACAAAAGCAAAAAGTGTTTACGTTGGAGGTAAGTTAATGTGCATAATGTTTAAAGTTCAATCTCATTGATTAAAGGTTAAATGCAAATATTTTTCAACTAGCTAATGTACCTGGTGTAACTTTAAATATTTGTCATAAACGCTTATCAAGTAGTGGAATTCATACAGCAACAGAGAAAAATATGAAACGTTTAGAAGGAAAGGTAGCAATCGTTACAGCTTCTACGGATGGGTATGTTGATCATAAATAATGTATTTGTTACTAGGCAAAAATGTGTACATTATTACCTTTACTAGAATTGGATTTGCAATTGCTAAACGTTTGGCCGAGGATGGTGCGGCTGTGGTAATCAGTAGCCGTAAGGAGCGAAATGTTGAAAATGCGGTTGAACGTTTACGAAAGCTAAATCTTAAAGTTACTGGTTTAAAATGTCATGTGGGAGAAGCACAAGATAGGAAACGACTATTTGAGGAAACTATACGTACTTATGGAAAATTAAATATTTTGGTATCTAATGCCGCTACAAATCCAGTAGTGGGTGGCGTGTTGGAATGCGAGGAAGGCGTCTGGGATAAAATATTCGACGTGAATGTTAAATCTTCCTATTTACTTGCAAAAGAGGCATTGCCTTATTTACGAAAGGAACAAGGTTCCAATATAGTTTTTGTGTCCTCCATAGCGGGCTACGATGCTTTCAATGTATGTACATAAATATACATACATATGTATATGTATGTTTTATTTGTTTCTAATCATTAAGATAAGAAGATAAGATCATCTAATCATTATATCTTAAATAAGAATTTTTTATAGTTGCTAGGTGCATACTCCGTTAGTAAGACAGCTTTAATTGGTTTAACTAAAGCTGCATCCAAAGAGTTGGCTCCTGAAGGAATTCGAGTAAATTGCTTGGCACCAGGAATTATTAAAACCAAATTCTCAAGTGCGGTATGTATGATAAATGTAAAGTAAGTGTAAAAAGAGTAACATAGATATTTTTTTCATTAGCTGCACGAAACCGAATCGGCTAATAACGCAGCAGTCTCAAATATACCCATGGGACGTCTGGGTGCCCCAGAAGAAATGGGTGGAATAGTATCATTTTTAGTTTCTGATGATGCTTCTTATATTACAGGCGAATCGATTGTCGCTGGTGGTGGTATGTCAGCTAGACTATAAAGTTAATCCATTTATGTGAAATTTAAAGATTGTTAATCGTTTGGGTTATAAGTAAAATATATATATCTTAAGCAATAGCATTTTATTTAAAATCCACATGATCATAAGGGTTACATTTATAAAAACTAACTTATTTTATAGTGCTACAGAAATAACTAAGTGGAGCGCAATTTAGCCAATTGAGCTTCAATATCCTTTTCGCTACGTGCACTTTTTTCCAAATCTCCGGAGCCGGTGGACGGAATGTTCGCCATTTTACCTGATATCTCAATACCAATTTCATCCAAAACCTTATTAACAATGGCATCACTTTCTTCTTCATCGCCCGACTCGTTCAGCATGTCATCTAACGTATCGTTTATCATCTCATCTGTCATTTCCATATGCATATTTGCTTTTTGGAAATCTCGAAGATTTGCAGCAATACTTTCCGGCCGCATCACTTTGTTCATATCACCCATTGTTTTGGCAGTGGTTCCCATTGCATCAGCTAGTACTATATTTGTTCCTATATTTTTATTTTGATAACCAATGGATGTAATTTTACTGGTAGCTGCAAATGTTCGAGACTTTTGTTTCCTTATTTCCACAAGTTGTTTCGCCAATATGCGGCATACATCATTATTGCCTTGTGCCGCAGCCTTTTTTATTTCTTGCTGCAGCTTGCGTTCCTCCTCTTCTAGTTTTCGGCGCTCACGCTCTATGTCCCGATTGGCTTTTCGTAGGTTTTTGTCATTTTCCCTTTGCTGTTCTTTAACAGTTGGTTTTTTGCCAAATAAATTGTTAAACATTTTTAAGTTAATCTAACTTTTGGTTGAAAATTATGACGCGTGTGAGTCACCAAACGACATTCACAAATAAAAACATTTGATGCGGAATTGACAATGAAAACAAACAGAAAACAGTTGATACAGTACAGCTGAGATACATATAGGATTGGCAACTCTGACGTTATCAATTCATGGCGCATTTCAAAAAATTTGTATGTGCCTTGTTGGGAAAAATTTAAAGTTTTTTGAAAAATATAATGAAATATTGAATTCAAGAATACATTGAATCGGATGCATCAATGAAGATAGTAAAGTTCTAAACATATTTTAAATGTTTTTTTTTGTTGATAATAAGATTGAAAATTTTGAGCAACTAATTTTAGCTGTAACCTGGCCACTCTAATCAGTAATGAATAAAACAGCATGCAATTTGAAAGAGTTTATATAAATATAACACAGATACTTTGAAATAAATAAAATGGCCATTCGTTTGCTCCGTGTTGGAGCTTTGCGTCAGTTCTGGTATACGAGCAATAAGGTGTCGCAGGAATTTCGTCACAATGAGTGCCTTAAATTAAAATACAGTATTTACAGTTTGTTTGAAGAGTCAAAGTGTGTCCGTAAACTGCATATTAAAACATATGATAAAGATGCCGGTTTGGAAGAGCAACGACAAGCTAACAAGGAACAACAGACTCTTCCAGACCATAAGCCATTTCGAAATGAGAATTCGTCGAAAGAAGATAATCTAAATAGTCATTTAGACCATTTTGTGGAAAAATTGAACGACGCTGATATATTTGGTAACAATCAAACATCTGAGATCAAAGAAGATGCTGGAGATGTTATGGAAGATGAATATACAAATAATCCTAAAAGCAGAGCATTGCGAACAATTGATTACGCACGTCTTATAAAATCCCATCTAGCCGAGAAACGACTAAAAGATGCAATTGCGGTACTCGAGGTACAAATGTTAAAGCAAGATCGCGCCAAACCTGATGCATACATATATAATTTACTAATAAGCGGATGTGCAAAGGCAGGTTACACGCGTAAAGCATTTAATTTATTTACTAAAATGCGGCAAAGGGGATTAAAAGTGAAAGGCGGTACGTATACGTCACTTTTTAATGCTTGTGCGAATGCTCCATCTACGGTCTACGGCATTGAACAGGCTAATAGATTACGTGAAATAATGATAGAGAAGGGTTATGAACCAAATGTAAAAAATTATAATGCAATGATTAAAGCTTTTGGACGATGTGGTGACGTAAAGACGGCATATTTACTTGCGGATGAGTTAATGGAGAAACAATTGCCTTTGAATGTTGAAACATTTAATTTCTTGTTGCAAGCCTGCGCAAGCGATGTAGAATATGGATTCCGGTAAGAACTCATTTTATAAACACGATTGTAAACATTATTCATTTAAATTTGTTGAAATTTTTCGACAGTCATTGTCTTCTTACTTGGCACAAAATGATGCAGTATGAACTAAAACCCGATTATTACACTTTCAACACTGTTTTACGTTGTGCGAGAGATTGTGGATTTGGTGACTTGAATACTATGGAAAAAGTATTACATCAAATATGTGCAGAACGTGAAGAATTTCTAGCTACGGCTACATCTATAGAAAAAGAGACATCACTCTCTAAAGAAGTATCATCATCTAACGCTCTAGATGTGAATAAGCAATCCCAAGTTATAGAAATTAGAAATAATGCAGAACAGTTAGAAATGCCTAACCTGTTGGCAGCACAACCTCATCTCGGCAGCCTGGTTTCGTTAGCGGAAGTTTCCCGTCCTCATGAACGTTTTTTACTTTTGGGCGGCTTGTCGGGCTTTTTGAATCTTATGAAAGAATGTAAAATTACGCCTGATATTGAAACTTTTACAACATTATTGGAGGTCATACCGCCAACATATGCAGCCGAAAAACAGTTGTTAACATACGTGCGAAAAATTGGTCTAAAAGCAGACATTGACTTTTTTAATATTCTAATAAAAAAACGTTCTATGCGTTTCGACTACGAAGGAGCGAAAGAAGTGATATCAATGATACGGACAGCCGGTTTAGAGCCTGATATTATTACCTATGGTGTGTTAGCGTTAGGATGTCAAACGGAAGTGGAATCCCGAGAATTATTGCAACAGATGAAAGAAAACGGCATACGGTGAGGCAATTATAGTAATATCGAGGTATATAAGTACATTTGTATTACATTTACAACTTTACAGCATGAACATACAAATTTTGGGTGCAATGTTGCGACAAGGAACTGGTAACAGAAATTTCCCATATGTCATTGAAATTTTACAAATAAGTTTGGATGAAAATATCAAACCAAACGAGGTTTTTCTCAAACATCTTCACAATTTTTACGATAGATGTGCGCGCACGATTGATGCAAGGGTAAATTTAATTATAATTATATTTTTTAAATTTTATTTTAATTTTCAATATTTTGTAGTACCCTTCAACAAAAACGAAGTCATTTAGAAGGGGACACGAAAAATTTTGTGCTAAACTGCGCCTCTACTATGAAGAACAGGGAATTGCTGGCTTGAAATTAGAGGATGCAATCAAAAAAATTCGTGAACATCCATATCAACAGTATAAGGACGATGACTCTGAAGGCGTTGAGCCATTAAAAAATCAGAAGCTTTCAAAACAACAAAAAGTTCGAAAGTATATAAAAAAGATTAAAGTTGAAAACTTACGCGATGATTTACAGAATTCTTTACCCAACGAAAAAAACGCACAACAGCGGATAGAATAGTCGAATATGCACTATGTTCTGTATTTTGTTGTGTAAATTAGGATCTAGTCACAATTAAGCTTATCGTAATAAAAAAAATGAAATGAATCTTTTCACACATCTGGTTAGCCAATCATAGTACGTTTCCGTCCGCGCGCCCGTACTTCTTCAAATTTAGCAACAATAGTTCCTTCATCCTTGCCACATTCTTTGCGGTAAGCTTCGAGCAAGTAATCAAATAGATATGGTTGCTCACTGTGTGTGCTGAGAAGCGCTCTTTCCAATACATACAAATCGACACCTTTGTCTTCCGCTCCTTGGTTGTAATGACTTAATCCAAAATCAATAAAAACAATGTCGTACTCTTTAAAATCCTTATTTTCACTTTTGGGATTGATAAGTATGTTAGAAGTTGTAAGGTCGCCATGTATTATATTATTTGAATGAAGTTTTCCAATTATTGTACCGACTTGTGTGCAAAGATTTTTCAAAACTTTTTCCGCTGTCTCTACTGAATGATCAGCTACAACACGTTGAATTAATTCTTTGGCTGTGATGGCTTCTCCAAAATATTCCATATAAATTTTACGTTCATTTAGATCAGTATGCAAAATACGTGGTGCTAATATTCCAGCGTTTTGACATCGAGTAGCCGCTTTTGTTTCTGCTTTGATTCGTTGTCTTGTAATCTGTGTATCCAATTCTGGATGACGGTAATGTTTAATGAAACGCTCTTTTACTAAACACTTTTCCCCTTTAAATACACCAAGGTAAAGACGACCTTCTGCGCCTTGCTTTAAAATCTCCATTACCTATCTATCAAGTCAAAAATACACAAATTAATTTAAAAAATTTGTAGAAACCGCTGCAAAAATATATGCATAAATAAGACAATCAGCTGTTTACGCACAAATTGCTAGGGCTACCTGCTCTACGTTTGTTAATAAAATTTATAAAGTTATTTTTCCAAAAAATATTGTTATTACAAAATAATGTATTTAATATAACTCAACAAATTTTTGATTGTATTCACTTTTTAATAGTTCTGTTATATTTGTCTGGTTATTTTTTAATCTCAAACTTTTTTTTAATAATTGTAAGCAATTTGTTTACATTGGTCTTAAATAATCGGTTTGTGTCTTTGCTGTCACTTCAGTTATGACATTTATTTGACAACGACTTTACGTACGAGTGATTAACCTATTTGTAACAAATAAAAAGTAATTTTAATAAATAAGATAAAATGAGCATGCAAGTGGATCCACGCCGTAAAGAAAAGGTCAACCGCTATAAGGCCCCACAAAACCAAGGTCAAGCGGGAAGTTCCAGCGAAGATCTTATGCCTGACTATATGAATATTTTGGGTATTAATTACATGCAATATTTATATACCATATATACAATTGCAACAAAGTTTTTATTTTTTAGGCATGATATTCTCGATGTGTGGACTGATGATGAAGCTTAAATGGTGTGCTTGGTTTGCTCTATATTGTTCTTGTATTAGCTTTGCTAGTTCAAGAGTCAGTGATGACGCAAAACAGGTAATAAAATATAAAGGTTAAATCAGCAGGATTGTGCTCCTAGTTACTTTCTATCTTCTTTGTTCAGGTTCTCTCGTCTTTTATGTTATCCGTTAGCGCGGTAGTGATGTCATATTTACAAAATCCTGCACCGATGACACCCCCATGGGCACCTGCTCCATAGCGAATTTGGGCAGAATAGCATTCCCTTTTTTAAGTTCACTACATATACATACATATGTATATGCATAAAAATTTTCATGAAAATATAAAACCGTTTGATGCTGCGGAGAATAACGATTTTTAGTTAAATAAAGCATAAATACATTTGGGTATTACATATTTGCAAACCAGAGTAATTTGTTATTAATTTCAAACTATTTGTAAACATCTTAAATATACTTAAAATTCTGGCTTGAAGCAATTTATGCTACTTTTTGGATTAGCTAAGCTACTATAGAACGTTATATGAAACGTTCAAAATATTATTATTTTTTTGCAGATTTAAACTGGGTTAACAAATATCCAGAAATTAACAATTTCATTTAAAAATAATAAGTAATGTCATGAGATGTGAAGTTCTAACGCAGCTATGATGACAATTTTGTGAAAATTATAAGAAAACCGGACGACCCTTCGTTTGTCTCTGGTCTCTCTTATATAATTTTATTCAATCTGTGAATCGCAAGTCTTAGGATGTGAGTACGTAATAGGCGAATACGAAGAAAGCGAAGAAATAGAGCGAACTAAATATTACGGCGTATTAAATTTCCCCAAAATTAGTATGACCGGTCGACTTAGCATGTTGCTGTGCCTGCACTTGACCAACCAGCATAACATCGCACTGCAAGCAACGCAGAGAAAATTTATCAACATTGGTAAATTGTCTTGATGATTTTGCTTCGTTAGCTAACTGTTCCGCTTGATGATATACACCCAATTCTTCGATTGGAAATATTGTTGCAGGTGCACCGCCCTGAAATTAAATTAATAAAATATTAAATAAATGAAATGTGTCGATCGGTTCAAAGTTTATTACTTACACCTACTGTTTCCATGTATAAGGGATCGTAATGTATACCGTCGAAGAGTAGAAAGACTCGTAGTCCATAATTTTTATCCTCACCGAAACGATTAATAATAGCATTTTGTATATCTACAACATCGATCTCTATGCCATAATAGTTGGAGAGTATTGAAACTTCAATTGCACCTCCCCACGAATCGGGTTTTTGTATCCATGTGCAATATTCAGAATTTGACTTGCCCAAAACAGCGTCATTAAATTCTTGTGGGTCAGCAGATACAACTTGAGCAATAATATGTCGCATCATTTCACTGCCTTCATTGTCGATTTTGCCATTTAACACAAAACGTATGCTCGTAAAAAGGCAAGAATTATCTGCCGGTACAACCTTTTTGAGTAAAATTCCATTAAAATTTCCGCTGGAACCACTTGGAAGTTCAACGGGTGCTTGTGGACCATTGGCACCTTCTGTCCTTGTAGCTTCAGCAACTACTTGACGTAGTTGCTCTTCCTCTTCTTCGGCTTGCAATCTACGCGCAAGGGCTTCATCATCCTCTAAGCAATAAGCGGCTGTATTTGCTGGTTTCTCTTCGACAATTAATGTTTCACCACTGCTAACTCCTATCGTCGATATAGAATGTGCATTTTGCGATAAATCTAATGGACGAGGCGGAAAACCAGCGAGTATGTGCAATTGTGGTTCCTTCACTTCAGTTAATTGTGAAACTTTTGCTTTCAATTCGCCAATCGTTGTTTTAGCAGTCAAGTCCTTCACAATGAATTGGCCGTTCTTCGATTTTATTTTAACACTAAACGAGCCAGTCATTTTTACACGGTTATTTAGAATTTTTTAAGTTTTTCAGCTTAACGTTTAGTATTTAGCAATGAGGTAATTTTGTTGTAATTGGAAAAATAAAGAAAATTTTCTGGATTTATGCTGATTTTACTTTTCTCCTCTGGACTACACTAGTGTTGCCATTCCAGATTGAAATACACTGAAGAATTGTCAAGAATCTAAATATGTGGAGAGTTATAATAGAGCGTTTAAGGTGATGAAAAGCGTTATATTTATTAAAATATTTATTTATGTATTTTAGTTGGATGTTGTAATTTAATACGAAAGATCTGGTATATTTCAAATCTGTATTTGTAATATCATTCTAGTTATCTTTTTTATACAAATTTTGTAAAAATTATATCAGTATGTGGTATGTTCAATGTAATACTCGGAAATCGATTGTTTGACAGGAAATGGTCGTCAAATCATATGTTACTGATTTAAATAAGCTTGGATAAGAATTTCTCATGACATTGTGATTTTTGAAAGAATTAAAAAAAACATATAATCCATTATAATTGATTTGAAAGTGTGATTTAGTTACTTACAAACTCTGTGTCTATATTCTTCCCACAATAAATTAACATTTACATATATTCCAGCCTTTTGGTAAGTAATTTTATTTTTTTATTTTCTGCAATGACTTGGCATATTTGCGTGCAATATTTACATATGCATACATATGTGCATATACTAGTAATGGTAGAGAATAGTTCCTAATACATTAATTTCTATACGATCGCCAAATGTATTTGGTGGATGGATCTACGTATGTAGTTCATGTATCAAAATCAATATAAAGCTATACTGTGAATCAGGGTATCGCTTTCTGTCGCCTTTTTTATGCTTGTCATTTTATTTTTTTAACTTTCTTAGTTTATATGGATGAATCGGTTGGTGTGTTGAAGTAAAATTTGTAAGCATATGCAAAAATACGTGAATTACCATTCCTTTTGCTCTTCGTGTTCCCATCTCCTTTTGAATTGTTTCGCGAACTAAATATATAAATGCTCATTACTTAATTCACAATCTGAAGCGCCATCGGCTGCAAATGCTATGGCAACTGAAATATTATCGACAATGTCATCGCTGATCTTACTAATTATTCGTACTGCTGTGCTGACATTTTTTTATATTTATTTTAATAACCAAGGTATAACTCTCTTTCGTTTCATTTTATTATATGTTCAGGTATTCATTTAGAGTAAAGGTTAAGTATATAGCGGCATAACTACATATATTACATAACCAAATAGGCTTGAAGAGTGAAATCAAGTGTCATAATTATATGTGGAATGTCTTAGATATGTACATACTATGTACACAGTTGCCTGCTTGAGATCAGTGCATTTTCGGTTGGAATACACAAATCAATTTAAATTTTTTTATGTAATTATGTAAATTTCGCCTTTATATTACACCTATGAATTTGCGAAGAAGTTTGAAAATTTATTGATGTGATTTTTTTGTCTTTTTTTTCATATTTACATACATGCTCCCAACCAAAGAAAAAATAAAAACATTAGAAACCGTTGGTTAGAGGGGTAGTTTTCTGTAAGGAGCTTAATGTAGCTTACACTACCGGACCACAGTAGTGTTTATCTTGCTTATTAAAAAATTCTTAAAAATTGAACAATTTTTAAATTTTGAATATTATACTTTCGTGGCCGCTGACCGGAGAAGCTGATTGCATCTGTTGAGATCAATTTGCTTCAAGCTTCAGAAGATGACCAGTTGTCCATCAGTAGGTTTTATGTCGAGTTCATCTCAAACATGTCTTAACATTGATCTGGTTAATATGTATATCGCTTGACATAATTTTCTGTTTTCTGTGTGAATTTCTGCAAATGCGTTCACGAATAGTTTCTATGGCTCGAGGGGACGACCGTTTCTTTTTCTCTCATCACCTGGCATTTTTTCTGCGAATTTGTCCTCGTTGTATGTATGCATTATAAACTTTATGAAAGAATTTATGACTAAACTAAGTAATAACCCGTTTCTTTACCCCGTAAGTAATTGTGCCTTAAAAATATTTTTAAATCATCTCTCACTTCTACTTCTGCTTAGAATATTGTTGTCTTTTTTAACTATTAAGTTTGATAACACTTAAAAAAATGTCCTCAAAATGTGTGCGGACTATGATGTGTAGAGGTAAAGAATGATTTTCAAAAATTAATTTCATGGCTCTATTTATGTATTTCCATAAATTTTGAAATAATATTAGAATATATAAAATATCTCTACTAAGATGCCAATATGCAAATAAACTAAATTTTGATATATTTTTGGCGATAAGTTATTTACATGTACATATGTATGTGAAAAGATATGTAGCGCGTGTGCATACGTGACTTAACCGTCAAATAAAACACAAAAGAATTAGTTCGTTGTGTAAAAAAATGTTTAGACTAGAGACAATAATCAAATACAAAGATGTGTTGGAATCGTCTCTGCCGAGTACTAACTGCCACTTAAAAAAAACATTCGTTAAACGGAAAGCGTCAACCAAGACAGCGGAAGAGTTAAAAGAACAGGAGAAAAAGCCGCAACAAAATGCTCAAAAATGTGTTAAAAAACTAATGGCACCCCCAATATGACTTAAATCAATGAAGGTAGTACGCGCATCATATGCTTACATACATACATACATTCATAGGTTTTCGTACATATAAACATACATACATACCGCACGTTTATTGCTAGGGTGGGTGCTGCAGATTTTTGCGTTGCTCGCTGTGTCAGCCGCAGCAGCGTCGCTGTCAGCAGTCAACGTCGACAGCGTACTCAAGTAGACTAGGTATAAATAGTAGTACTAAGTTTAAACTGAATATCAGTTAAAGTTTACCATTGGACCTACGCGGTTTCGAGTTAAAGACATTTCGACAAAAAACATTTACAAGATGAAATTCCTGCTTTTGGTGCGTGTAAAATTAATGAAATTACAAAAATTAAAGTATAAGTTAAATTTACGTGTTAACGAATATAATAATAATAAAAAAGAAGTAAAAAATTAAAAAAAAAAAATTTAGATGAAAAAATTAAAAAAAATTAAAAAAAAATGTTAGATATAAAAAACATTAAAAGAAAAAATTAAAAAAATGTAGATATAAAAAGCTATAACAAAAAATGTTTAAAAATAGTCTTTAAAAAATGCAAAAAAAATATTTAAAATTTTGAAAATTTCTAATAAATATTTTTTCGCTTGCTCTCAAACTTATTTAGGCTATCTTTGTTTGTTGCGCGCTCTTCATGGCTGTTAGCGCCGTGCCCGTAGAGGAGGCCATTCCCGAAGGTATTGAGGGTGCTCACGACACTATCGAAGCCACCGATGATAAGAGCATTCTGTTGAAGTTGAAATTGCTTAAGAAATTGTTGTTCTTGGGTTAATTCTAACGACATGCCGAATCATCACATTACCGTTATTCAAAAAACTTCCGCCATACTAAACCCATAAACGTCGTATTTTCACGTCGTTTATTTTAAAATTTATGTTAACACTAAGTAAAAAAGTATATAAGAAAATATCAGCTCATAACTTTCAATACTCTAAATAATATGTTACTTTTAAGATGAAAAAAATAAATTAATAAATTACATTTATTACTAAAGTGTAAATATTTAATTGCGTTTCCACTAACTATATATAATATATTTATTTATGTGCGTGTGTATGTATGTCTGTACTATGTCTTCACATATAAATAAATTGAGTTTTTTCTATTTTTATGAATTTCTATCACCAAAGACAAACTGTTGGCATGCTATGTAGCCGGGCATATTTACATGCAAACCAAACCCATTTGGTTCGAAAATAGTCTACACAACAACAATGAATCGCTGTATTTACATATACTCGTATAATATATAGTATATGTATATGTCTTCTATTCTTTTTATTCTTATTTCTGAGTTAGAACTTCAAGCTTTTACTAAGCAGTTTTTTTCTTCAAATCATAAAAAAAAATCAAAAAGGTACTCAAGCGCTTGCTTGTCCTAGGCTGCTGACCTTTACTTGATATGAAATTTCGAATTTTATTACAAAATAAAAACTGAAAAAATATAACTTATTAAAGTTTTATTTTCAAACGCGCACGCGTAGCTATAGAAGGTGATATTCTGGAATAACCGATAGATTTTAGAATAAGAAAGCTATTAATGTCACAAACAAAAGGTTCAAGCGCGGTGAAATTTATGCAAAAACCCATTCATTAAAATTCGCAGAGAAATGTAAATGTTTGCCCATTCCACAATCTCCCCTTCACCATTAACAGCGCAATATTTATCAAAGTAATCTTAAAACTGGTTTATGAAAATATCTATTTTTTACCAAAATTTTACTGTTAAACTGCTTAAACTCTGTTATAAACGAATTTTACAAACAATCCATTTACATAAATATTTTTGGAAACACAAAAAGTAAAAATAAAATTTATGTAAATTTTTTTCAAGCAAAATTCGTACGCTTAACAAATTTTATGTAAACCCATTAAAATCGAAAAGTTTTATTCTTAACAAACCTGTTTCGCACGAATATCCAAATATCCGCTTAAGCGCTTTTTGGCTTGAATTTAACACCTTCACTTTAATTGTTTGTCAAAATTTGTTTTTTCCATTTTTGTTATATTTATTGAAAATCAATATTTACAGAACTATAGTCGTATGTGTGTGGGATATTTACAAAAATAATTTCCTTATGTTGTACAAATAAAAAGATGAGCTTATGCGGTCTTTAACAGCGTCTAAGTATGAAAATTAGTTGCTAAACAAATTCAACAAATTATAATAAAAAAAAAGCGAATTGTAAAAATAACTATGAACACATTCGAGTGATAAAACCTAATATAAGAATTTAAGCACATGCCACATATATGCTGCATATATGTATGTAAATGGTTTTTGATTAACCCAAAAGCAGCTTCTTGATCTTCTTCAGTTTGAAGAAGTTTTGCCGCCCTTGCTCATCCTGTTCGTAAATACCACCCGGTAGGGATTCTTCAGCGGGTGCGGCTGCTACCAGCGCAACCATCAGCAAGCACACGAACAATGTCTAAAATTCATAAAAGAAGAAATGTTTTAGGTTAGCATTAAACACCCAGCAGCAATAAAATTCAAATAAAAAAAATATATTTTTTAAATTTTAATTTCAGGTTATTGATTTTCAATTTTTTTGTTATTTTACTGAAATAAATATAAAAAAATAATAACTAAAACTAGCAATTAATAATTAAACTTAAGTTGAGAAGTTGAAGCCTAAATTTACAATGCATTGCTTCAGAAAAAATAATATGGTTCAAATTACGAATTTCATTATTTCAAAAAATTATTTTATTTTTCTAGCAATTTGATAGATTTTGAAAAGTTTATTACGGCATTTTCTAGAATTGTTTGGCAATAACGAATAAATTCACAAATTTTACTTATACTTTCCCAAAATACCCTTCAAAAATCCTTAGTTGTTTCAGAATAATTTTAGTCAGAAAAATTAATAATTATAAAAATGCGAAATACAAATATGTGGACGGCAATAGAAACACGCTGGAGATGGGTGATGATGTATAGAAGAGATCATGCCTACTTCACTTGTCCTATAGGAGGTGGAGGTGGTGAAAGAACCCAGTCAGCAGTCTGATGGTCCAAAACCAAGAGCTGAGGGTACTCGAAGTGAATTTCCACAATAGAAAGATCGCTTACGCCGTGCTTCGAGCATAGTTTGGATCGGGTAACGAGGTCGCTGGGCTGAAGCCACGAAATTAAGCAAAATACACCCCGAACTGATGAATAAAAATCTATTTCTTCATATTGACTTTAGTCTTTCCACATATGATCTGACGGTTGTGGCAGTGACGAGTGCCAAGGATGAGTCTCTACTCCTTGCATCCTGCTATATGCCATATGAATGCGAGGTGCCAACGGCAGAGCTCCAAAGGCTGGCGGCTACATCCAGCAGAAAGATGTAGGCTTTGGAGGTGGGCGCCGATGCAAATGCCCATCATACGGTTGGGACAACCCCGATATCAGTCATCGAGGTGAGTCACTACTCAACTCAACTTACCTACATAGGACCCACTTCCATAACACTATACACAAGTAGAAATGCATTGGTAGAAAACTGCGGGTTTTTAAGCACAGCGTCGTTCTCTGACCATAGATACATCTACTTCTCCATTAGATCAGAAGCAAGGATCAAGAATGAGGAGAAATCCCAGGAATACAAACTGGGATCTCTATAGGCAGATACTATTAAGCAAGATACTTAGATCTTGCGTGTACAACTCACATGAAGACCTTGAAAAGAGCGTGCCTTAAATACAGCTTTTCACTACGCATTCCATGCGCGACACAAATACAAAACGAAGCTCCCGTGGTGTAACAAGGAGCTTGGGTCTTGCAGACGCAAAGTAAGACTCTGCTTCAACTGGGCCAAGCAAGCAGAAAGCAAGAACAGTTGAAACGAATATACAGATCTCTTAAAGGACTACAAGAAATTGGTGCGCAGGACAAAGCGAGAATCCTTGAAAAACTTTTTGTATTGAGTTTATCAGTTCATACCAGCCTTCCCGGATATTAGTTAATTTCTTGTCACAAAAATTAATAACACTGACTACAGGTATCTATTACTTGTATTTAGGTGAGGTTAGGTTGTAAGGCTGATCAGTAGCTTGCAAATGATGTTAAAAATTATCCAAAATTATTTTACTTCAATATTAAAAAAAATTGTTATTAAATCTTCTACTTGGAATTCTCCGGCTCGGCTCAATATTGGCTTTATCTGTGCCTTTCTTCTTATACAACTTAATGCTAAGAACTAGTGTCTTTTTTTGCATAAGTTGCTAAATTCACGATCCAATATTATTTTGCTCGCGTAATTAAGCATTTGATATTTTCACTCAAAAAACTTAAAAATATTATTTTTTTAAATTTTTTTTTCACGCAAATCTCTATCACTGATTGTAACGTACCAAAGCGAGGAATTTCATTTTAAGCACTTGTTATTCACTTCTTCTTCTTCAAATGTGGTTAAATCCGTTGAACTGCAATTTTTGGTTGCCTCAGTGGTTCAATTCACAACTGACTGTGTGGCGACTGCAGTGGCTATCAGGCTTTTATATGCGCAGATATTACAGAAAGGGTATCGTTAATGACCGCCAACTACTTGGTATAACCAAATAATATACACGTATCTACCTATAAATTACACCATCGAACGTTTCGGACATTTCGATGGACGATATTGATGGTGCGATGGATTTTCGGCCGAAAAACAAAATTTAAATTGTCGTTATGCCTCAAATGACATATGAAAAGCAAAAGTGAAAAAGGCAAAGTCGTTTAGTACCAAACTGCTGATAAAATAAACAAATGTAAATCCAACAAAATAAATAAAAACTATAAACAAATTGCACTACGCCCAAGTTTATAAGCAAATGCTGAAGAAGTATATCCACATTCACGATGTATGTACAAGTATGTATGTACATAATATATTAAAATATATTGCTAACTGCATTTTACTGTTAAATCAGTATTGTAGACAGAAGAAGAAGAAGCGTCAACAAGAAATGCAAAACCAGACCCATTATAATGGATATTACATACATATACATATGTACACACGGATATATAAACATAAATATGTATTGACCAGATCAGTAGTTGCTTTTACGCATATAAATGCAGGTGCTTGAGATATTGCACTTATACATACATAAATACATACATATGTATGTAATTACAGTTAAATACAGTAATGTACGCGATATTTGGTAGCAAGTACAAGTTTTTAAGTAGTCCTTTGTATGTGTGTCGTATAATACTGCAGTGATCGTTGAAGAGGCTCAATGAATTTTGGTCAGTCGGTCAGCAACACACATCATTATATACATATACGCAAATAAAATTATGTATACATGGAAGTGAGTACTGATGTATGGCTAAGCTCATAAGTTGACATACCGCGCCCTTTGTTCGTGTTTGCGAAACAATTTCACTGAACTATTTTTAAAGTGGATTAGCTCGATTACAAAGTAATATCCGCAAGTTATGGCAAACCCGAATCAAAATAAATAAATCTCTATTTTCGCCAAAAAAGGTATAAACATTACTAGGAAAAAGCTAAAAATAAAACTCCAATATGCAAAGACTGACAATATGAACTATACCTCATATATAACATACATACATATGTATATGTATGTATTTATCGAAAATGCGATTCAATCAGCTTGAAAATTTGTGCATAAAGTATTGTCATTTCCTGAACCATAATTAAAATTTTGACACCAGAAATGACTTATTGTACAATTTTATTCGAAACACTTAAAAAAGTGCAATGCGCTGTCTCTTTTATTACTAGGAAAAGTGAAAGAAGGAAGATGAACTCTTTATTAATGATTACTTAAGAAACGAGTAAGAAATCTCTTAAGTTAGACCAAATCACCGATTTCCAATTGGAACCGAACGGGATCATGATTATATATTATTTTTGAACCTCTGGACTGCTGTAGAGAGGAATTAAATTCTTCACTTTTTACTCAGAAAAGGGGACCTTTTTACATAACTTTTACTTTTTTATACTTTTGCAACCTGTTGCTACAGAGTATAATAGTTTTGTTCACCTTACGGTTGTATGTATCACCCAGAACTAATCGAGATAGATATAGGGTTATATATGTATATATAAATTATCAGGATGACGAGAAAAGTTGAAATCTAAGCGACTGTCTGTCCGTCCGTCCATCCGTGCGAGCTGTAACTTGAGTAAAAATTGAGATATCTCGATGAAACTTGGTATGGCGGTTCCTTAGTACAAAAAAATTACGAGTTTGTAGATGAACGCAAGTTTGTAGATGACAGCAATCCGACCACTGGCACGCCCACAAATGGCTATTAACCGAAAACATGTAAAGGACCATATTTAAGCACTAAAATAAGATATAAAGCACTAAAGTATGTAAATGTAAAGCTGTAAATTGGCACAGAGGATCGCAGTAGCATGGCACCTGTGGTAAATTTTTTGAAAAAGTGGGCGTGGCCCCGCCCTCTAACAATGTACATATCTCCTAAGCTGCAACAACCAAATTTGCTGGGTGCGAATCTAATAAGAACTTCTGCCGACAGTGAAAATGAATGAAATCGAAGGATAGCCCCGCTCAAGCCTCATATAACAGTACTGTTAAAAACTACTAAAAGCGCGATAAATTAATAACTAAATACGCCAGAGATATTAAATTTTATCACCGAGATGCTATGAGAGAGTTTAATGGAGAGCTATCCGATGTGATAGGACGATGGGCGTGGTACCGCCAATTTTTTGGTAAAATATCATATCTCAGGACCCGACCAACCGATTTCGACAAAATTTAGTAAGTAGCTTTCATCTTACAATCTTATGTCACAGTACGAAAATGGATGAAATCGGACAACAACCACGCCTACTTCCCATATACATACCACAATTTTAAATTCCACTTGATCCTTTCACTTTCCAGTTATACATACATATATGATATACATACATATATTAATTGAAATTTTGAGAGAATCCCTTTCTGACAATAGCAACTCTGTGTATCAAAAATGGTTTGAATTGGGCCAATACTTCCCTGAGCCCCATATACCTAATAAAAAGATTTTCGAACTTCTGGGTTATAAAGTCACCCATGGTTATATCAACCAATATATGATTTATCTCAATAAAAATGAGAGAGCGTGTTTTACTCATAACAGTGTGTTTTTGTGCAAAAACTTGACCTAGCCCTTATATAACTAACCCGGATGTTCGGGTGAATTTGCTGTATATGGTTAGTTTTTTAGTATGTGGCATGTTAATAGTATGCGGTATTGGGAAAAATAGATAAAAGTTTTTTAGTATGTGGCATGTTAATAGAAAAAATCGGTTTACATATAAAAATAAATTGGGCTTTTGTTGGTTTGTAGCTGACTAAACCGTTCGATATTGTTTTTCTAAAAACCCAAACTGGTTTATAAAAAAAAATCAGAAAATAATACATATTTTAAACGACTTACGGCCAAAATTTCCAAAAAGTGTGTTTTTCATTTTTTTCAATTTTGATTTTGTTTTGCAATTGATTTAAAAAATTATTTGAATGTTTCTTTCCTTATTTCATTCAAAAGATATATATAGTGAAATATGTATGTGTTTTACAAAGTGATCAATTACAGATCGAAATTTGTTACGATGCCACGAAGAGGTCGCGCTAATATCGGTCGGCGTTCTTTTTGCTATCAACATACAGTGGCAGCCCAAAGCACATGCAAAATGGTCATAGATGCAATCTTCATGTGTCGAAAGTATAATTATTTGGATTTCGATCATCTGGTTGACGTTTTACACCTTAAAGTATTTTCCTGCCTTTGATTCTTGCAAGTTGCAAGAGTATAAAATGTTCGGTTGCACCTGAACTTACGCCTTCCCTACTTGTTTCATTATTGTCGGATAAAATTTTATATGCATTTTTGTTGACAGAACAAACGCTCTAAAAAATTTAAAAATATTTATATTTTCGTTAGATTTTAATGGATTTGGTAAATTTGTTTAGGTTAAGAGCTCATATTTATTTACCAATATGAGTTCTTAACTATGTATATATATTTATATATTTTATAAATATACATATATTGCGTGACTATATGGTATGACACAATGTGATTGGTAGCACCTGAGATATATAACTGCAACGACATCTATTGACAAAATACGAAAAGACTTTTTCGACTACCCAATATATACTTGATTTTTGCTGAATATACATAAAAAAAATATTGATCAAACAGAAATATTAAGTTTAATTAATGAAAAGCTAATAAGTACTGCTAATATGTTTGTTTATGAGTTCATATATTAAATGTTTATGAAATTAATATTAAATCTACAACTCTATATTTGAATGAACTGCTCAGTTTGCATGCCTTGCTTTGTCTCATTTAATTAAAATTGTTCATGGATTTCAAGGTGTTAGCTTTATGAGTTTGATTAAGAGTGCCATGAATTACTTTAGTAAACAAAAGTTTGCTGACTTATGTATGTAGTCATATGTATGTATAAACACATCTGTATATATATACTGTTGGTGTACATTTATTTGAGCATCAATGCCTATTTGGTTTTTTTGAATGATTGATTTTGTTGTCGCAGTGCAATCATGCGATTCTTACCTCAAGATTAGCTAATGGGCGTACAAGGCAACTTGAGTCACCACTTGGCGTTGCAGATTTTATTTGCGCCCTATTGTTTGCTCCTATCAATTTGCATGAAAAATAATCGATGTCGATGGATGTATAGAGTAGTAGGTTAAATAATTTCTTAATGATTTTTGATAACATTTGCCTGGTACTGTTATACACAGTTATGTGTATATACATATGTAATCCTATTAAATTTCTAGTGAAATCGATGTGTGTTTACTTTCCACGCTGCCATCGGATACAAAGTGATGACATTTACAGGTTTTACATTACTCATGATTGATCGTCATTGGATTCCGAATTCTTTTGAAATTCTTGGAAAAAATATATACATATATTTTAATTAATGCATAGGATTTAGTATGTCTGAAAAAGTTACAACTTTTAACAATTTATTTTTTTATTTAAAAAGCTATATTTTATATACTGTAGTTAGGCGTTTTTGAGTTAAGTTGGGTATATTTATAAATAGTTTCCTTTGTATACGATAAGTTATACGCGTACATATATGTATTTTATTCATTTTAGGTCATTAACCTTCTCGCTCCATGAAGATGAGGTTGAAGTTTACAAGCTGTTTGCAGGCATGTGAATTGAAAAAATGGAAATTTTTGAAATTTATTTAAAAAAAAAAACATAATTTAATCTGCTCCAAATCGGTTACTACCGGTTACAATTATATTTTTTAATGTGAAATATTATAAAATTGATTCTTAGAACATTTTAACTCATAATCATTACCTCTTTGTACTATAATAATATTACTACAGATTTCAAATCATTTGGGTAGCGCACACCAAATGGAAGGATTTTTGCCAACTGGGATTACATTTCGTGTGATAGATTATTGAAAATATATTTTTCCCAAAATAAGCCTATAACAGTAAAAATAATTACAAAATTCATATTTATGAATGTTGTTTTTGTTTTTTTTTTCCAAATACTCCACAGTTACTACTGGACAATAAGTAGCCAAATTATTAGTTTTTATAAACATAATAATTTAGTCATAAATTTATTTTGACTAGCGTGTAATTAGACATTAGTTAATTACTATCAGTGGTTAAACATCTCGCCATTTAAATACTCATCGTGATGCTCATTTAACACGAATGTGAAATAATTAAAAAAAGCGAAAGTGTGATACTTAAATTTTACTCTCAGTTTTGAATACGAGCATACCTTGTAAATATGTATGTACATATATGTACATACTTGTATATAGCAAATGATAGAAATAAGCATCGTTTGCATATGTGTATAAAAAAATATATATACATATAGTATATGCCAGATGGAAGGGATCAATTTTTATTATTTATCAAAACTATATTGTTTCATGAAAATACCTATTTCATTTCTTATGCAAAATATGTTTAATAAAATGATACCTAATGGAGACATGTTGAGGTATAAAAAATATTTCAAACCAGGAAACACTATTTCATCGAATCCAAATCGTAGTTTTGTATTGGCACCCCGGATTGTAGAAAAATGGAATATCAATATAATTTTTGATATTTTTTTCTCTTTCAATATAGGTTAGTGGTCCAAGTTTCGTTTTTAGATACAAAGTTTGGTGACTTTTATCTTTCAATGTACCCGTAGGTCAGTGCTCCAAGTTTCGCTTTTAGATATTATGTTCGGTGACTTTTTTCTTTCGATGGCGATCGTCAAAAAATTGTTTAACGAGTTTCAATTTGGCAACGGTTTTTGGTAACGTGGCCAACTTGGTCGAATTAGGCTACGAATTGCTGACCCCTCCATCATATTCTACCCATGCGATTTCTTTTTGTTTCGAAACATGAAAAGTTACTCGGCGAGCGGATCTGACCTAAAGAAAACTTATTTTCTACACGCATTAAAGAAGTTGGAGTATTGCTGGGTTAAGAGTATTGAGCCAAATAAACCACCCTGTTTTCAAAATGTTAATGTGGACTAAGTACTTATCGGATCATTCCCGACTCACAAATTTCCAAATACAGGTGTTTGGGCGCACAATACATTAGATCCGAAAGTCGGTAAATTGGGTGGAAACTCGGAAAATATCATTGTATTCCACTTTCGATTTAAAAATTTCCTTTAAGTTCGTTTTGAAAATTGTGTTTTGTTTTATTACACAACTCTTTAATATCTAAAATAGTTTGAGATATTTTTATGTTTGTTCACAAAAGCGAATGTTTACTGTACGTATATCTATAATTGCTAGATCAGACAGATTATAACATAAAATCGAGGTATAATGAGTTAAAAAATACTAAAACGATGAATATGTGTACTTTTATGAATAGCAAAAGATGTGATATTATTGTTCAGTAAAATGCAATATTTGTGGGAATTTACTTTGATGACGCTTTTCACAGCCAACTCATGGACTGGCAAAAGTTTTGGTGTCACTTCTGTAAGTCATAGTTACGCAACAACTAAATATATATACATATATAACTAGAGTTAACTCTTATATGCAATTTTTTAGACTTTTTTACAATTTGAAGAGTTCTATTCGCAATCGTTTGTGCCGAACGCTCTGCAGGTTTCATATCGTGTGGAAAATAATATCGGCGTCTATTATAATATCACAGCGCTACAGTCATTCCCGGGGAAAATACTCTTCAACGCATTTATACGCAAAATCGGCACAAATTTGGGTGAGAAATCGGTGAACATATTTAAACACAAAAACTTGGACTTTTGCAAAATCATGGAAATGATGCATAATTTCACGAAGGAGGAGTATAAAAACGAAACGATACTGCAGAGTACCTTCATCAATTCGTGCCCGTTTACGCGCGGCTTTTACTATGTGGAGAACGGCACGGTTAGAATGGAAACGATACCGCTATATTTTAATCGTGGCATTTATTGGGTACAAGTCGAGCTGGTACAGCTATTTGGTGAGGTGACCAAATTAATGAATGTGAAAGCGAAATGTCGCTACGACCCAGAAGAGTCTGGAAGTGATTTAAATATATTCTCGATTTTTGCAAATGCTCACAACAACAATCTGCAATCCCTGCAACAGGTAAAATCAAATGATATTGCAAATTTTTATGCATATTGCTTAAAGAGAATGAAGGGTCTAAGAATTTTTTAGATCTACTTATATACAGACAGTGTAATATACATACATATGTACATACATATACAAATTTTGATAAATGTAAGAAATGAAGATCTTCGGTCGTTAATTGGTTAGAGCAACGAAATTGGGGATAAAAGAGTTGTATGCTTATATACATATTCAGTTATGTTAATCATGAAATCATAGATGGATAGAGAAAAGAGATAGAAAGTTATAATTGGAAAGACCCGTTTCCAAAGAATTTTATTTATGGTGATTTATATATGTATATGTATAAATGGGTATTGTAATGTTAAACAAATTTATACAAACTTATATATTCATACATACATATGTATGTATATTAAATTAAAAATATTGGTGAATATTCTATATTTATATTTCTGCTTTTTTTCTAAAAAATTTGAACGTTTAATAAAAAAACATGTATAATATTATTATTCAAAATATTGCCCATTCCTATAACATTTTCCCATATTTTTGGTAATTTGTGGATTCCATTCCAAAGCAATTGTGCCGGCTCGGCGGCTAAGAATGAATCAAGTCAATTTTTGATACCATGAAATAAAGTGCATATCATTCCATTGATATCCTTTTGTAACGACCAGAATAAATTGTAGTCTGAGGATGCAAGGTCTGGGCTGTAAGGCAGGTGAAGCAAAACTTCCTAGCCGCTGTTTTCCAAATAGTTTTTAACCGGTCTTGCAACATGAAGCCGGGCATTGTCATTGATCGAAAATTATTGTTACATGCCAGGTCGTAAATACCGGCCGGTTTTAAGCAATGTTGTTGTTATTTTTGTTGTTGTAGCGGCAAAATTCCGCTGAGTTGACAGTGCTTCTCCAGATCCGACAGTCGCGGGAACGCGGTTTACAGCAATCCCAACCGCTCGCTTTAATTTGATGAGTGGTTGTCGATAACCCTCTCCATAAATAATTTTCTCCAATTATAGATATTCATAATACAGCACTCCCTTCTGATCCCACCAAATACAGAGACCTAACCTTGATGGACATTCAGCTTTTCGTTGATTTGGTTGAGGCTTTACAAGGGTTTGGAAGTGAACGACGTCGAGAGAAGGCTTTACTGCTCAGTTGTCTACTCAATTCGAAGTAGCACCTGTTGGAAAGAGTTATTCTCCGTTGGATTTCGACGCTGATTATGTTGTTAATGTTAATACTAGTTCCGAAATAGACAAAATTATCTACGACTTCCAAATCATGATTGTCAACAGTGCCACACAAAGCTTTTGCGGAAGATTTATGACCATTTGCACATTGGCAACGGCGAATATCGCATTTGATGGAACGATGAGCTGTACGAGTTATACGACGACATTGACAGAATTCAGCAAATAAAGAGACAGCAGCTACGTTGGCTAGGTCATGTCTTCCGTATGAATAAAAACACTTTACAAAAAGTATTCGACGCAGTAGCCGTTGGGGGCAGCAATGGAAGAGGAAGACCTCCATTTCGATGGAGAGACCAGGTGAAGAAGGACCTGGTTACAGTTGGAATCTCCAATTGGCACCAGATAGCGAAGAACGACTGGCGCACTGCTGTAGACTCGGCTATAACCGCGTAAGCGGTGTCTACGCCAGTAAGGAAGAAGAAGTCTCAATTCGATGCAAAATAAATTAATTTTTCTGCGTTCAAGCAGCAATTCTGAAAAGCAAAATCGTCTTTCAACGTTTCTAGTCTTCAATTCAGATGGCACCCAATTTTCTTGCTTATGAATATATTCGTCTGGTTTTAAAGGTTTTGAAATGGCCAAATATTTGCGAGCTCTTCTACTTCATCGAATATTGCTTTCAGTTCCTCATCTTCACACTTTTTTGGTCGCCCAGAATGTTTTTCATCTTACAAGCCTAGTCAACTATAAATTTCCAGCAAAATTCGATGACTTTCGACTGAAGTCCTCTTCATATTGAATTAATTACTGTTTCAGACACAAAGTTCGACATATTCATTATACTCAAAATATATTCATTTCAATATGTAGTGCAATATTTTTATCTTATACACCGTTATTGTGCAGAAAATTCAAATAAGCAATTGATAACATACTCTTTAGATAACCCTCTATTATTTCATTTGAAACATTTTATGCATAAAACGTAAAAATTATTTTGTGTGCTAAATGAATGTGAGCATAACATTTTAATATTTTTTTAAAACCAGTTTTTTATTAAACAAACATTTTCATTCATAATAATGTGCTATGCTTACCTTAAAGCAACGGCATTTCCATCACCTCCAACACAAAATCTTTTAAACAAATATTGATTCTCAAGAGGTGTGTGTTTATGGCTGTGCTAAAGACGTGATAATAAATTTAAGCGGTTAAGCGGAAAAATTCTTCAATTTCAAGGAGAGAATTATAGAAAATGACGAGGCAAATTTTTAAGGTGAACAGGTACTTATATTAGGGTGGCGCTTAATATACGAACTAAAAAAAACTTATTCAAAACAGGGAAAGAGTTGAGAGGAGAAACTCAAATTTGCATATACACACATTACAGAACAAAAGTATTATATTATATTTATATAAACTAATGCACAAATGGCATTGAAATATACACCTGTGATTAAATTGAAAGCTTTTTAATTTATACTTCGCGTGTTTTTCGAATCCGTAAATGTTTTTTCTGTAAGTTGGTGGTACTGTTAGTGACATCTATGCTAAATTTCACGTCAAAATATTCATTAGTATTTGAGATACGCGTCGTTTTGTGAGGCTCTAAAAGTGAATTCTTCGATTTTTATTATGCTTTGAATTTATTGAACAAAGAAGTGCAATAATGCCCCATCTCATACTGCATTCGTTATTCGTGATCATTCCGCCACATTTTTAACAAATATCGTGCCGCAACCACCCCATTTGAATGATTTACCATTGTGTAACTTCTGGCTATTCAATAAATTCACATGACGACTCAGAGGACACCGTTTTGACTCAATTGAGAATATAAAAGCTGAATCGAAGAAGGCTCTGATGGCCATCACGACAGAGGATTTTTCCAAGTGCTATGATGACTGGAAAACTCGTTTCGCATAAGTGTATTGCAGCGGGTGGGGATTACTTTGAAGGAAATGAAATGGACAAAATTCACCTTTCAATTTGATCACAGTATATATACTTTATATATAAAAGTATTTTTATCCGTATTTTGAAATTGAATATATTAGTACTTTTTTGATTTTCTAAACGAAAAAAAAATTCGGACATAAATCCAGTGTACTGAACTTGATGTAGTGAGTTCAGTACTCTAAGTTCTTAAACTTCTCTAACTTGATTTCCATTTGTTCGTAAAGTTGCTACGAGTAATATAGGATTTTTCTCTGAAGGGAAAGGTTAACAAACATCATTCATCAACTTAGATTTAACAAATTTGCAAGTTTATCAATAAATTTGTGTAGAATTGTGACTCTTGTAAATAAAAAATTGGTGAAATGAGTTAACCACCTTTCGTTATTAAGGTGAGCTCAGAGCTTTTTGACTTTAACCACTCTGCCTCCTTGAAACTCGTTATGAGATGTGTCACTGAAGGAGCGGAGTCACCATACACATCCAGAGATTTTTAGAATTGACTCACCGACTGATATTGTTTTTTTCCAATTTTTTTAAAACTGCCAAACGACCTCTTCCAAAGGTGGTCAAAACCACCTTTCAGCCCAATTCGGCTGAAATTTCTACAGTAGTCGTTTACAGCCATATACTATACGATAGTAGCGCCGTCAGGTGATGAGGTTAATGATTCATATACAACTTGTGATTCGCTTTGCATCAGAAATTTAGTTTGACAGATAAGTTCGATGTATGCTTTTTTATGAGATCGTTCACATAGAGGCAATGCAAAGCAAAATGTTGGAAGAATCTCTTTTTTTTCGCTTTTTCAATCAAAGGTTACCATTTTTGTTAGAAAGAAGCACGGAAAGACAGCGGTCATTATCCTTTCGCGCTTCGTTGTTAACGTATGAATTGTCATGCAAAGCTCGGATAATTGTATGTGAATCGTCCATAGTCGTTGATGAACCACCCTCGGATGTCAAAATCGTGGTTTTTATTTGGTTTACAGTTTGTGATCAATTCTGCACCTTAATTTTGGATCGTTGAATTTATGTATGCCAAAGCTGTGAATCTACTCTAAATTATGAGAATGTGAACATATGAGGTATTAAATGAACGAAAGTTGTTGCTACGCAGAGAATCATAAAAAATCAGTCTGCCCTAATACATAGTTTCGTGACTTGGTTTATTGAACTTACAAGCTGAGGAGCTTAGAATTTAGAATTAAGTAACAATAATCAATTCATTACAAGCCCCTGACAGTGGTGTTATTATTATTTCGTCATCATTTTCTTTACAAATATTTTGTTTATTTACATATTACAACTATAGAGTTTTTACGAATTTCCTTTGGAATGTTTTTCGTAAACATAAGTTTAATTAAAATGCATGCATGTAACTGTAAAAAGGTTTCGCAGTTGTTTACACTTAATTTTTTAACTTGAATAGTAATGTATTATATTGAGGCGGATATATTTTGCCCAAGTTCAGTTGAATAATCAGTGTAGACACGTGCTTGACACTGGTTATTGTCACTTGCTACCATTTGAATTGGCAATTTATTACGAATTCGAGACGCACCTACTTAACAACGGTTAATTACGACCGACCGAGGTACACGTTGTTTTTAACAAAATATTGTAAATTGGAATCATGGACGGTGATGTTGTAGGCATCATAAGTAATGGAATAATTAGAGTATTGAATTTTTAATAAATTTTTTTACTTAAAATCAGCACCAAGTGGATTTCCATATCTATTTGATGATTGTAGTGTGATTTTTGTTGGTAATTCTTTATGAAAAAATTACAGTCTTACTTTTATATACATATATTTGATCCGAATTGGTCCATTTATATTGCGCGCGACAAATCGGTACAGTTTTTTTCTAAATTTGGTACAATCTTTTGTTAAGGGTAACATGAGTTTCCTCGGGTAAAAAACAGCCTTTTTTCAACAATTTTTTTCTCATATAAAAAATGAGATATTTTATTAGAATTTCTTATTCCTACAAACATGTACAATTAACAAAGAAATTCTGAAATTAAAAAAAAAAAAATATTTTAAACTCGGTCCTTGACCCCTCGGAAAAAAGATGCGCCCGCCTTGTCATCTAAAGTGCAAAAATACGTGTTTTAGTTGAAACCTTAGCTCAGAACTTGGACGAAGAAAAAAAACTGAAAATTGGATTTTTGGCAGACATTTTTACAAAACAATTTTAAAAATTTCAAATAGTTGTAATCGCGAAAAAAATTCCTTCTTCAAAGTCTTTAAGAATTGTATCTCAAAGACTTGTGAAAAATTTCAAGAAGATCGCATGAGTAGTTCTTGAGAAATCTTGCCAGCCAACTTCAAAAACATAGTTTCAAGATGACGCATTTAGCCTAGCTTGCCTCGAGCGCACAAGTTCTGAAGGCTGTATCTCCGAAACTATTACTCGGACCGTAAACCCATCCAACCCCTTAACGACGTGTAAAGTTTTTACCATGGAAAACTTTATCAAATAGTTTGCTTGAAATTTTGTGTTTTCAATAGAATCACGGCAACGGAATCGTCGTCACGAACATAAGCATTTCAGTAGAACAAATTATTTAGTGAAGGTCGTGAAATCATCGAAAGCTTGTCTCGTGCGAGTCGACTATAACGTGGAAGAAGTTAAAAATGTTTGAGAGATAGCAGAGAATCTAAACATCGATCGCCCAACAATTTTGGATGTGAAGCATGTCAATGTTAGACTCGAACCAAAAGACTTGAATCTTAGAGATAAGCTACATCAAACGAT
Source organism: Bactrocera neohumeralis (assembly GCF_024586455.1). NCBI lineage: Eukaryota > Metazoa > Arthropoda > Insecta > Diptera > Tephritidae > Bactrocera > Bactrocera neohumeralis. Next base: position 20,882,121 of record NC_065923.1, read on the forward strand.
TCATTACTGGTGACAAAACGTAGACTCATGTATATGAAGTCGAAACTTTCAAAGAAACGAATGATGAAACGAGCGAATGGTGCTCCAAAAAGGAGTCGAGATCGAAAAAATCGGTCAAGAATCGTAGTGATATTCATTGTTTTCTTGTGGTGCAGTTCACCATGAATTCGTTCCGAGAGTCAGAGTCAAATAGTCAGTAAGGTATATGTACTACTTGGTTGTTTTAAGGCGTCTGCGTGAAGCAATTCGCCATAAACGACGGGAATTGTAGGCAGAAAATTCATGTACTTTTCACCACGATTATACGCCGTCGCATTCTAGCTTGATTTTGGCGAAACGATATTCGCCACATTTTGCTTCCTGTGACATTTTTGTTTTTTTTTTTATGCTTTCCGGGTCAAATTTGATCAAATGGCTAGTAAAGTGTACATGTCGTTAAGGTACTTAAGAATTTATATACTTGTATGTAGAGGTATATACATCAAAGTTCGTAACTTATACAACAATTGCGAACTGAAGATTGCAAAGCTTTATCCTTGCCTATCATCTGTCGCTATTTCTGGGTATTCGGTAATTGATTACATGTAATGAGGAGTGTTGTGTTTTATCTGATCGCCGAAACGCGTGGGTATGCATAAACGAAACTAATCGTTGCTTTTGTACAGACAAATCTATTAGCAAAATAGGGGCTTATGATGGATGCGTAGATCGTGCTGCCGCAAACTGAGTAATTGTTGTAATGCATACGAACACGTCATCTCTTAACGATCAGGGGCAGTTAGTGTCTAATTGCCGAATCTGTGCTTTGTAGTCGACAATTACAGGTAACAAAAGAAGCAACAAACGCGCATACGAAATGGTTACACCCTAACTTAGTAAGCACGTCTGCGTATACTTATATGTAAATATTATGTTATGCGTTTAAGCTTGCATTTACATACATATGTATATATGAGAATGTGCTGGTCTTTCATCTTATGAGTAAATGCCTTTTTCGTCGGCAATTCGTGTCGCCACTTTGTCTGACAATAGCCATAAAATAGCCAAAACTGACCATGAACTAGAGTGGTCGAGATTGACAACTGCATTAGTGTGTTATACATTGTTGTGCCGCTGGACTTTGAGCAATGTCATCGATGACCGCTAAAAAGAATACACACAATGAGGTGTATATACATATGTATATAACAAAGATTTGTCTATATGGGCCGGTAAAGACATGTAACTGTATGTATATATGTACATATTCATCTCGTAAATGAATTAGCATATACAGAAGTCTATGAACTCTTTATACATATATAATGTAGTCTTTGTTTGTGTATAAAAAAACCGAAATCTTTCTCGTTTCGAATTTTCTCGAACTTCGACAGCATAATTTATGCAAACACTTTGTATACTCAAATAATGTGGGAATTTACCGTAACTTGTTTTTTCCAGCTAATTTATGAAAAACGATATAAAATATAGCCAAATTTTACTACAAATTTTATAACTCTTTCAGTTTTTCGGTTGTTGTGATTTTACTCCTATCAAGGGAACCTACGTATTAGTAATCAAAACATTTGCCACATTAATATGCACATAAAGTGTTTTTGGTAGGTAAAGACGGAACGTTTTTTGATAGTTTAATAGACTTTGTACTAAACAAACGTTAAAAAAATATACAGAAGAATTTAACACTAAATTTAAATCCATGAATAGCTTCCTGTTTAAATATACACTCGTTTTGATACATTTTTTAGGGATTACATGAGTTCCGCGGCTTCAAAACAGTTTTTCTTAATTTTAAAAATTTATAGAATATTGTCTTAACTTCTCAACTTGATCCAAGATACAGCCATGAATAGTTGCACGCTCGAGGTCAGCTATATATTATGACATAAAAGCACTCGGAAATTGTTATTAAATTCTCCAGTGAAATGATATTTATAAAAAAAATGTATTTTGTTAAATTGGTAGGACTGTCCTTAATTACTACGACAAATATGAGCGCGACCTGTCAACCAGTTTGTTTACAGCAGCTGCTTAAGTCAATACACCTCAGTGGCGTGTTACGATTTTTACAATGGATTAAAATATCGAACTAAGAATTTGTCTAAAATTTTGTATTTCTAACCAAATTTCATGTGCGGAATCATTGCAAATGTCGAAAAACCAATCCTACGAGTGGTACACCTCGTTCTGGACGACCTTCGACCTCTTCAACTGATGAAAATATTAAAAAAGTGAAGGATATGGTGCTTGAAAATCGTCAGGCAAGTGTTAGAGGGTTGGCAAGAGAGCTCGACATCTCTCGTGATTTTGGTGGATATTTTGGGTATAAAACGCGTTCTTGCTCGACTCGTCCCGATAATGCTGATTTTTTTTTCAAAAAGAGTACCGCAAACAGGTCCCTTTAGACATGCTTGATCGTGCGAATTCCGATCCCATATTCATGAAGAGCGTTAAAACTACCGATGAGACAGTGGTTTAAGAGTTTGACATGCAAACAAGTCAACAATCAACGGAATGGATCTCGTCTTCAGGCGATCGAAGAGATAAAACAAAACTAGCTGCAGGAGCTGAAGGCCACCCTAAAGAGTGCTTATGAAAAGTGTTTCGAGGACTGGAAAAATCGTTAGCATAAGTGTATTACATCTGGCGGAGACTACTTTGGAGGCGATAAAATAAATATTGATGAATAATAAAATATTTTGTATTTTGTTTAAAATTTCCGGCTACTTGTAACATATTTGTATAGTAACTTAAAACTTTCTCAAAACTATGTTTTCAAAATCGGTTGTCAAGATTTCTTGCGAACTACTCAATCTATATTAATGAAATTTTACCCATGTTTTCGAGATGTAATTTGTAAGGTCTTGAACGAAAGATTTTTTTGTTCATTTGCACCTATTCAAGAAGACTAAAATTTGTCTCAGTTGATGGACTCTTGAGACAATATACATATATATCAAATGCTCTCGATGGTGAGACGAATTTTTATACATATATAATACATATGCCTTTATATACGTTCCTCCAAGTTGAGAAGTATTGCATGAAAGAAAGTGGCAAAATTGGATTTTCCTTTATCAGAGGCATACATAATTAGTCCTAAAGAGTGATATATACAATAGGCTTTTAATAGATTTTGGACGATTCATTGTTTAATATTTCATAACTCACAAAATACTTGATCATTTCGAAGGAAGTTTGAGGCATGTCGCATTTCGACTTCCTACTACAGTTTGAAAATGAGAAAAATGCGCACCTACTACCGTAGAATGTAATTTAGAATACCTAAATGGACAATAGGCGGAATATATTTAATCAAAAAGCGGGCAAAATTGGGTTAGAATCAAAAATGGAAGGTTTTTTTATTATGATATGGTACCATAAGTAAACATTTTTTTTTAAAAAGGTTAATTAATAGCAAAAAGATATTTAGCATAACTTTCTATTCTTATAGCGTAAAATTGTATAAAAAGACCTTTATATCAATTTCGATCGGTCAGTTTGGTTCGATCTAAATAATGTTTTGAGAAATTGTAGCGTTGCTTTGTGCAATAATCTATGCCAAATTTCATTAAGACATCTTGTCAAATAAAAAATAAATAAGAACTGGATTTGGATCTGTCAGTTTGTATGACAGCTATATGCTATAGTGATCCGATATCAGTGGTTCGGACAAATGAGCAGCTTTTTGGGAAGAAAATGATATGTGCAAAATTTTTGTCAGACTTACATGGCTCAACTTTCACTTTGTTCCGCTGATCATTTACAGTTGAACTTCCGTAACTCGAACTTCTATAACTCGAAATCTTCCTTAACCCGAACTCTTGAATTGGTAATAAAAGACAAATTTCATACAAATTTCTTTCCATAACTCGAAGTCTCTCTAACTCGTAGTTTTTTTTTGTGGACTATGGTGATTTGAGGTAGGGAAGTTCAATAGTATATACTTCGTATAGTCTCTGTCGTTTCCCATTATGTATTACAAATTTCGTGACAAAGTTTATCGGCGCCCTAACTTATCTCCTCTTTACTTGTGTTAATTTCTTTCTTGTTATTTTTTGCCAAGTCAAGTATTTCCGTTACCACCCTCGTATCTTAATTCAGGAATATTAAGTGACTTAATATTATAACACTTTATACTTTCAGTGCGGTAGGTTCCCTTATGTACTCGTATTTACTATTTATTTCTCCAATTATTTGGCAATAAAAAATGTCAAAATAAACATGTACATTATATAAAGTTTACTTAAAACAAAAAAGATTAAAATTCAAAGGGGTAATTGAATCAATGACCTTGCTGCCCAATGACGCACCTTTTTGCTGCATTAAATAAAAGGAGCACCGTTTCTGCCGCAACCTTTGATCGTGGTCGCTGGGATGATATATACACATGTATGATTACAGATAAATAAATATGTATTTCTTATGCAGCTCGCATCAATGGCAGTCAATAAAACACACTTCCACTGCCGGCATATTTGTATGCACCACTTATGCTCCATTCAGACATCATGCATATGTATTTATGCTTAAGCGAGTAGTATCCATATGTGCAATTTATATGTATATGATGCGTTGATATTTATGTATAAAGTCCACGCCGCGGCGACTTGTCGAACTGACCGATGATGTTTTTTCGTTGGCGTGTGAACAAACCATTTCATACGTCTGCTTTACATCACAAAAAGCTGTTTCGATTTATGCCTACAACAGCTTTTATTGCGAGATGGGTAGTGGTGCTACTCTGTGCTTGAAGGGCAAACGAGTTTTTGTCTTGCAAAATTTTTATTAGTATGCATCTGTAGGACACACTCGTATAGTCGTTTTCGTATTGAATGCATTGTTTTCGCATGCACGTGTGGAAGCTGTGTAATTGTTGTGCGGCCTGAAATGCTCAAGTTAAGCGAAAAAAGTAATCAATGGCCAAAATGAAGGTCAATATTCGCACATATAATATTTTTAAACGCCTTAAATATTTACTGAACATTTCAAACTTATTGACATGCTCAAAAGGGCCCACCAGGGCAGCAATAGTGGAAAACCCAGTATCATTTTCGGCAATACGAAATGATTACCTAAAATTCATATGATATAAAGTGTGGATCTGCTGCTTGGTCCAAAAATCTTTAGCCATTATGATATCCTGGAACACAAAAAATCATATGAGAAAGCTGGAGAACAAGTTCATTCAACCGAAAAGCTGAATAACTATGATGTTAAGGTTATGTTCTGTATTTGGTGAGATCTCCAAATGTTGTATTATGAGATTCTGAAACATCTCATCAAATTGCGGCGAGCGATTGCCGAAAAACGCGTGGAATTTGGGACTAGACACGAGGCAATAATTTTCCATTATTACCATATTTGGGAAACAGGGGCTGGGAAGTCTCCTCCACCTAACAGATTACCATTACACTTACCTTACCCTTTCAAACTACCATTTATTCGGTTCGATGAACAACGCCCTCAAAAGAATGCGATTCACATGAGAACAGGGTATTAAAAATTGGCTTGATTCATTACTGGCCGCCGAGTTCTTTGGGATGGAATCCACAATTTACCTTATCAAATCGACTACCCATAATTATTAGTTTCATTAAGCACTTCCTATTTCAAAACTGTCAAAGTGCTATAAAATGCAGCTCTACTAATAATCTTTAAGCGAGATTGATGAAATACTTAGTCAGCGCTGGGCTACAAATATGTGCGAGTGTGCACTACATATGTATATTTGTATGCAAATATGTACACACTCATTTGTGATTCATTACATGTAATTGAAGCAACTTGAAAAACCACGAAACCCGTTTTGAATTTTATAGTGGTGTAATTAAGCTTATTTCTCAGAGCCATTTAAGGCTCCTGCGGTCTCAATGACAGGTTTCACTACTCCACATGAAAAACAAAAAAAAATATTTCTGCAACTAATTAAACTTTATCTGATTACCAATTAACCGAAAACAATGCAGTGCATTTTTGATTATCTTGCTGTATTCGTTTATTCTTTTTCTCCATAATCTTAATAATTTGTCTTTGTGCTTTTTTCTTAATCTTCTTGAAGTTAAAGCTTATAAAACAATGTTTGTGCTATAATTATAATATTATCGTAAGGCCATTTCATAAAACTTTACAAAATTAAAATAAAATTTTTGTGCAAGCTGCAGATTTTTTCTATAAAGTATTAAATATGCTTCATACTTTTGAGTTGGAAACAATATGGTATTAAGACTAAGTCGACGAAATTTTTTAACGGTAACAGAAATCATCGTATGTGTATTATTCTTCTTCTTTATTGGCGTAGACAGCGCTTACGCGGTTATAGCCAACTTAGCGCCTATTCAAGATACCAAGTGTAGTCAGGTCCTTCTCTGCGTCGAATACTTTCAGAGCTGGACGACACGACCTGGCCAGCGCAGCCACTGTCTCTTAATTCGCTGAACTGTGTCAATGTTGTTGTCTATCTCGTACAGCTCATCCTTCCATCGAATGCGGTATTCGCCGTTGCCAATGCGCAAAGGACCATAAATCTTCCGCAGAACCTTTTTCTCGAAAACTCGTAATGCCTACTTATCAGATGTTGTCATCAGTAATGTCTCTGCACCATAAAGCAGGACGGGAATGGTGAGTGACTTCTAAAGTTTGGTATTTTTTCGTCGAGAGAGAACTTTACTTCTCAACCGCCTACTCAGTCCAAAGTAGTACCTGTTGGCAAGTGTTATTCTGCGTTGGATTTCGAGGTTGACATTGTTGTTGGTGTTAATGCTGGATCCAATATAGATGAAATTACCTACGACTTAGAAGTAATGACTGTCAACAGTGGCGATGGAGCTAAGTCGCGAATGCGACGACCGTTTGTTTGATGACAGGAGATATTTCGTTTTACTCTCGTTCACTATCAGACTCATTTCCTTCGCTTACTTATCCAATGTGGAGAAAGCAGAACTAACGTCGTGGTTTTCGGTACCTTCTCTATTTAGTTCTGCAGCTCGAATTATTTTTTACAGGAGTAGATTGAAGAAGTCACACAATAGGCTTTGTTTGAAACCTCGTTTGGAATCAAACGGCTCGGATTGGTCTTTTCCGATCTTGACTTTTGGTATTGCTCAACGTCAGCTTACACAGCACACTTGAATTCCAATTAAAACCTTCAAAGACGGTCGAGAGATCGTTGAAGACATGCCTCGTTCTGGACGACCTTCGACATCTTCAACTTATGAAAATATTAAAATATCTATAAAATTAAATTTATTATTGAAAATCGTCAGGCAAGTGTTTCAGAGATGCCAAAAGAGCTTGATATCTCTCGCCAGGTCGTTGGAATGATTTTTGTGGATATTTTCGGTTTAAAACGCATTCTTGCTCAACTCGTCCCGAAAACATAGAATTTAAAAAAAAAGGGTACCATAAACTGGTCTCTTTGGTCCAAAAACGCAATGAATACCATCGATCAACCAACGTATTCACCAGATTTGGCTCCGTATGATTTTTTCTTGTTCCCCAAACTGAAATTGCCGCTCCGTGGAACGCGTTTTCAGCCGATTGAAGAGATAAAATTTGCCGAAGGAGTTGAAGGCCATCCCAAAAAGTGCTTAGGAAAAGTATTTCGATGACTGGGCATAAGTGTATTACATCTGGTGGGGATTACTTTGAAGGCGACAAAATAAATATTGATGAATAATTAAGTACTTTGCCTTTTACTTGCAATTTCCGGGTACTTTTTTATTACAATGTACATATGTGTAGTTGCTATAATAAATGCACCGACGTTTTTTCTTGTTTTAAGTTAAACTTGAGTCTTCGGCGACTTGCGTATATTCAGGCATCGCTTAAATAAAAAAATGCGTGACTGACCTTCCAAATGCAATTATACGGTGCATGCCTAGCTAAGAGTCATATAATATTTGAATTCTGCACGTAAGATGTATAAAAATTGTTATTAATATTATTATAAACCATTTTAGCAAAAATGGTAGCTCGTCAGCTGTTGCTTAACGCTTATTTGAATGGGACAATTTCGCAATGACAAAAGTAAAATATGAAATTTTTATTGCAAACATATAAATAAAGATACAATGACAGTTTTTTAACGATTTCGCTGTAAATCCAATATACTTTATTTCCATGTGTTGTCATTGGCACATTGGCAAAATTTCAAGTTACTTTCATACTGTTGTTTAGGGTTCCAAACTGTAGAAGTGGCACTTGCTTTAGTATAACTTTCAGAATTCTTAACTCTTTTGAGGATGTTTGTGATATGCGGCAGCAGGTGTTGATAGTTATTATTATTGCCAACTAGCGTACACTCAACACACGATGAAGAAAAGTGGCCAAAAAGCTGTCAACGATGTATTCGCGACTTATTTTCTTTAGACAACAAATGCAAGTTATAATAATACTATTAATATTGTTGTTCAATATACCAGATATTTCAAGATGGAAGGCGTCTATTCAAATTTTCTGGATTATATAAGTACCATAAAATGAAATTTGTTTCTGTATCATAAATTTACAAATATAGAAATAAATGCTTCCAACGTCTTTAATCTTGCCGGTGATCTTCTTTAAGTGGAAATCCGTTTCAAAAAGGGCAAAAAATGGATGAAACCTCTAGCAACACGTTGCAAGAGTATACAAATTTACAATTGGACTCTCCAAAACCGCAAAATTTAAAATTTTAAAATTTCTTCCGGTCTACAATTGATATCCAATAATACTTTGCCAATAACAAATTCTAAAGCCTTACTAATTTGTTTGTTTTCTATTTACTTGAAGTGTAATAAATATTTTGAAAATTTATATGCTTTTTTATGATAAAATCAAAACAAAACCAAAATTTTCTTATTCGTACTTAAATTTCCCTTAGAGAATAAAAGGCACTTTAATTACCCAGATTAAATATCAAATCTTTCATGCAGCTTTTGTTTAGACTATTTTTCAGCAGCAGCAGCAACCCATTGAGTGCCACCTGTTCTCATTATGTGGTGCATACCTTTTTCATAAACTCTGGCAAGAGTTATTTTTCACTTTGAAAATTATGTTGCCACAGGCGCTGCTGTCATAATTCTGCACTAGTCTAGTCCTATTGTTGTTGCGGGATTTTTATGTTACTCCTTCCCCAGCGTTGTTACTAACTCAGCGAGTTTTGTTGTCATCTGTGCGGGTTTTTGACTTTACTGACGTACTGTATACACACATATTTATACATACATATGTATATATTTATATGTTTATACATATGTACAATATATATAAATACAGGCAACTTTAAATGCCACGAATTTTATAAAGGCATTTTACCAAAAAAGGTGCATGACAAATAAGCGTGATATATGTGGTCGCATAAAAACTATGAATACACAAATTAAAAAGAAAAATGCACCTTACATATGTGAAATCGTAAATCCGACTTACCTACTGTTCCAATTCCATAATTTGTATTTAATCATCTCATTAACATACGCGTAAAACTCACGTTCTTTAAGAATTATTCGTGGTCGCACTCAGCACTCGGATACTTCGCAGAGAATTAATTGCAGCTTTGCCTTTTGTTAATTTAACTTGAAATGCTTTTTATTTATCGCAGTGCAATTGTTGCCACGGCCGTTGGCTTTCCAGAACTAATAAACTTGAATGCAATAACTCATATTTATGTTCATCGTATATCACTCGAATGGAGAGTGTGTGCTGCAGCAATTGCGGGCAAAAGTAAATATAAATTACAAATGAGTAAGCAAAATCTTGGTCTTGGTTTCATAAGAGAAAGTTATTCCTTGGAAAAATCTATTTTAAAGAACGATGTTAGCTTTAAAGTTGAGACAAACTGTGTATTCTAGTGCATTTCAGACAGAATTAGTTGTATCGAAATTGCTGCTCTCTGTTCAGAGATCTCGACATCTCTCGCAAGTCTGTTCGCATGATTTTGGTGAATATTTTGGGAATGAAATTCGTCTTTGCTCGACTCGTAAAGCCAAAAACGCAGTGAATACCACCGATCAACGACCGTATTTACTAAATTTGGCTCCATGTGATTTTTTCTTGTTCCCCATACTGAAATTGCCTCTCCGTGAAACCCGTCTTCAGTCGATTGAAGGAATAAAACAAAATTCGTCGAATGAGCTGAAGGCCATCCTAAAAAGTGCTTATGGAAAATGTTTCGAGGATTGGAAAAATCTTAGCATAAGTTTATTATATCTGGTGGGGATTACATTGAAGGCGGTAAAATAAATATTGATGAATAAAACTAAACCTTCAAAAGGGATGGATATTATGGATGAATATAAGACGATAACTATACTCTCAACAGCATTAAATTTGTACTGTTGCAAAGCAGTACTAATAACTTATAACAGACCCTCACTAATCATAAAGCTCATGCTTGTAGTACATTAGATTAGGAATGGTTGATCACACATGTGCATTCTAACTGAATTTACTGCATTATCTCCAACTTTCTATGGCTTTCACTTGAACACATTAGACATGAAATAAAATTCCTTTAGAGCTCCTGCGCTTTAACTCATATTCCACACTTTTTATTATACCCTGAAAAATGTATATTACTTGTAAGTTTACCACTACGCTTGTAATACCGAGAAGGAAACGTTAGGGACCTCGGACATACATACATTGGTCTGCCTGTTTGATATCAATATGAAAATTTTCATACATCCTTACTTTTCTCTCTAACAAACTGTTTATTTGTCGGAATCGTCAATACCGGACCACTATAGATAACAAGTGACATTCAAACTGACCGATCCGAATCAAGTTCTTGTATAGAAAAGTTTTTTATTTAATTTGCAAGTTCCTCCATAGAAAAATCTTCTTATTTGCCAAGATAACTTCAGAAAGTGTATAGCCTTGTTTCTTTTTCACCTCTAGAATATTTTTCTAAATTTTGAAATTGATTCGAGTAATAGTTTCGGAAATACAGCCTTGAGAACTAGTGCGCTCGAGGCTAGCTAGGCTAAGTTCGTCGTCTTTAAACGCGTGTTTCTCGAAAGTGTGTTTTTGCCAAGATTTCTCGAAACTACTCAACCGATCTTCACGAAATTTTACACAGATCTTTGAGATACAATTCTTAAAGACTTGGACTAAATATTTGTATCTCAAAGACTTGGATGAATATTTTTTTTCGATTACGACTATTTGAAAAAAATGTCGCGAAATTTTCACTGAAATTTAATTTTTTTTTTTAAATGTCTGGCAAAAAGTCCAATTTTTAGTTTTTTTCCTTCGTCCAAGTTCTAAGTTAAGGTTTTAACTAAAACACATATTTTTTCACTTTAGATGATTTTGTAAAGAGTTATCCTGCTAACGCGGGCGCATCGTTTTTCCGAGGGTCACCGAGCGTCACCGGAAAAATTTAGAATTTCTTTGTTTATACTGTATGTTTGTAAAAAATTCGAATAAAATATTTCATTTTTTATATGAGAGAATAATTTTGAAAAAGGCTGTTTTCAGCCCATATAATTAGTTCCAATTTTTTAGTACCAGTACTAAATTTGTAATTGTGAATTCAATATCAGCGAACAGTATCGGATAGGCTTCTGATATTATGCTGACTGAGTTAATTTTTCAAGAGATGTTGAGACTTTTCGTTAATAATTTTCTTTCTCTACATTTTTTGAGTACATAGTTTATGGACGATTTTAGGTATTTTTTAGGAATTTATTATGGCCAATCCGAATTTCATATCCTGGACAGGGTAAATTAAGTTTGCAATGAAGTTTGTTTCTTGTTCTTGTGTGCGGTGTCTTTAAGGTTGAGGTGGTACGAGAATGATATATCTTTCTCAGTATAAAGTTTCTTAGTTAAGAAAGAATATACAATTTTCCCTTCAACTTTCCCGTCTTTGTTTTTAAAGTTTACCTTGAAGGAAATCACCAATTTCTTCTTAATTCATTAAGGTTGAAATTTTTGTTGAAATAATCGCTCCGTCTATATATTTTTAAAGATTAAGTAAGCATTGCATGCTCGTAATTTCTCCTAAATATCGTCGATAAAGTAGCCATTAAAAAGCATTCTTAGGTGGTGGAATAAAACTCTGGTAAAAGGAAGAACGACTGGCGCGCTGTTCTTAACTCGGCTATAACCGCATAAGTGAAGTCTCCGTCAATAGGGAAGAAGAAGGAGTAAAACTCTAGAAACTGCAAAGTTAATTTGCGCTTATGTATACTTGTGCGCCTATTTATATATGTAATTTGGTTGTTTATTATCGCTTGTTATTTTGAGCTAAGGTGATTATTGCGCTGTGTTCCTTGGTGTTTCGCTATTGTAGATGTTTTCGCCATATTTAGTTTGCTTTGAGCAAAGTTTATAACGTAGTGAATATATAAAAACAGTGCATATAATGCATTTCGTTGAGGTAGACAACAGCGACAAAGTAAAAGCATATAAACAACCTCAACATGTTCAGTTGCAGGTAAGCATATGCCTGTGGAAAGCAGAAGCAAGCACAAAAAAATCGTTCGCAACGAAGTGGTTTAGACTTTTTAAATTAATTTTTTCGGCTGTCGTTTTTTGTGTCCATAGATAACGGTGCAGATAACATAAATATATATGCTGGGTGTATAACTTAGGCCGCTTTGCTTTGAAGAGGAAATTAAAAGTTGCTCATACGCCATGTATGATCTAATTGGAAAACTAATTTAATATAATTTTTGCTTTGTAAACTTTGAAAATGGTACATTTTTTAATTTATGTTTGTGAAAATATAATTGTGGAAATTTGTCGTGGCGTCATAAACAATTGCTAGTCTTAAAAAATACGTTTTTTGAAATTTTTTTAAATTCATTTCATTTAATAATAAAATACAAATAATTTACATTTACAAATTTAATATCAACAGTCGGTGATTAATTTTTCTGTCTAAAATTACCTCAAAAATTCAAAAACTAAAAATTGTTATTTTACTGTAGATGAAAACTGATAATGATAGAAGGATTAGTCTAAATTTTGATTTTTGTATTTTGTCAAGGGTTTAAAAAAATGGTATTTTTTTGTTAAAAAGTTTAAAGTTTATATTCATCCGACGAAGCTTATTATTCCAAACTTCAATTGTTGTTATTACCTACTGAAGGGGTTACATGGTAAAAAGCCGTATGTTTTTCAAAACAATTTTTTTCTCATATAAAAAATTAAATATTTTATTAGAAGTTTTTATTATTACAAACATACACTATTAAGAAAAAAAATTCTGAAATTTTTGGAAAAAAAATATTTTAAACTTCGGCATTGCGACACCATTTCCGGTGGCCCCTCGGAAATAAAATGCGGCCGGGTTGGTAGGTTAACTCCTTACATGATCATCTAAAGTGAAAAAAAACTTGTTTAAGTTAAAACCTTAACTTAGAACTTGAAAGAAGGAAAAAAATGAAAATTGGATATTTAGCAGACAATTTTACAAAAAAATTAAAATTTCGCGATATTTTATTTCAAATAGTTGTAATCGAAAAAAATGCTTCATCCAAGTCTTTAAGAATTGTTTCTCGAAGGCTTCTGTAAAATTTTGTAAAGATCGGTTGAGTAGTTTTCGAGAAATCTTGCCGAGAAAAACGTGTTTTAAGACGCCGCACTTAGCCTAGCTAGCCTCGAGCGCACAAGTTCTCCAGACTGTATCTCCGAAACTATTACTCGGATCAACTTGAAAATTTTGGACAATATTCTAGAGGTGTTGTAGAATTTAATAAGATAATAAAAAAAATTGATTTTTTGAAACCCGTAAACCCATATAACCCCTTAAAAAATTAATAATTTCAATAATATACGAGTAGTAAACATTTTTGGTTTTATTATAAAATTTGCCTTTATGAGTGCATACTAATCTGTGTAATTAAAAACATATTTTAATGAACGATTTTTTGTTAGATAAGTAATAGTTTTAGTACATTAAATTAAAAACTATCCTTTTCATGCATTTAATTTAGAATTGAAATGTGGTGACTTCGTTTAATTAATTTGTTTTTCTGAACTTTTGTTTCTGACGCTTTCATCAGTGTCACTTATCATAGTTGCTTTTCGTTTTGCGGCTGCTGTGAATAACTTTGCTTAAGTAGGCAGCTTTATCATTTTGATTTAAATGCTTGCGGTTTGTTTCACAAATTACCAAGCTAGCGTTCATACATATGTACATGTATATAATGTTGGTCGTTTTTGTAGAATAAGGACCCAGTAGTGAAATGTGCTACTTCTGAATCGGAAAGTTATTGTTTCTGGAGGTATAAGTGACGATAGTAAGAAATATTAAAAGCATATTATAATTGTAAAGTGATAAGATGTATGATGTGAAAAGTCGATCTTTAATTATAGCTTCAGAAGGGAGGCCTTTTTAAGTATTTAAGTATGTATAAATAATCTGTTAGGCTTTCATCTGTCCATCTCTCCGTCTGTACCACATACATACATATAGGCAAATTAGCTGCTCAGTTTTTGAGAAATCGATCTGAAATCTTGCACGTGTCCTTTTTTCACCAAGAAGTCACTTTTCAGAACCACAGATAACAGTCTACTATAACCTATAGCTGCCTTACAAACAGTACGAGTTCTTTTTATGGAAGATTTTTTTATTTCTTCACTAAATTTACAAATCCGCGAACCTCATTTACAAGTACTAGTTCAAAGACCAGTAGACTTAACATCTAGCTCCAACCTTTATACCATCAGTTTAGCAATAATTTTAACTACTAAACACATACTTACGAGTACTTCCGGCGATGGGGGCGACCATGCAATTTTTGGCTGTTGACATTCAGACACTCTCGGAGTTCATGAAGGATGTGGATACTACAAAATTTCGAGTGCCAGCGAAGACACAGAGTGAAGAGTGCTGCTTGTGAAATCCGCTTCAACCACTGAACAATCGCTACTCTGCACTTTGTAATGATTTTTCTTTCGTTGGTTTTCGTTTTGACTAGTTGACCGCAGTCGCGTATTATTTAAATCAGTTTCCTCGAATAATTGTGTGGGTGTGTGAAAATAAATGCATGCTCGCGAGTTTACCGTATATGCCTCTGTGGCGGGAGTGTCTATATTCACACATACATATGTTACTTTGTAACCACTTTTAGCGTTGTTTTTACTGTTGTTTGTTTATATTTTAAAAATGAAATTGCCAAACAATGAAAAGCCGCAATTATAAATATCACGTAGACAACGGAAACAAGGATGATATTCTTATATATTCATATGTAACTATATATTGGAATAATAATATTCTGATTATTATAATGAAATATAAATACAATGTCATTTAAAATACACTTAAAAGTATCTAGCTATGTGTTTTGAGTTGTTGAACTTTGTGACAATGTCAAATATCGTTATGCGTCCTAGGTTCGAACCGCCTTGCTAGTTAATGGGAAAAACATCTGATTGTTTTCAAATTATCTTGTTTACCATGCACGGACGTATATTTGATGAAGGTTATTATGCTTTAATTGAAATAGACAGATTATAGTACATTTTTGCCTTAGAAAGAGGAGAAAGCTCTGTTCCAAAACTATTTCAACCGAAAGCCTCTTCAAATATCTCAAGTTTGGTACCAATGTTGTACGAGTATCATTGGTTGAGGCGCATCTTTTTTTCGAAGGGTCACCGGAAATGGCGTCGCAATTGCCGAGTTTAAAATATTTTTTTCGAAAAGTTTCAAAATATTTTTGTTAATAGTGTATGTTTGTAACAATAAAAAATTCTATTAAAATATTTCGTTTTTTATATCAGAAAAAATTGTTGAAAAAAGTCTGTTTTTTACCCGAGGACACTCATCTAACCTCATAAGGCAACATTTCGATAGTGATGCGCCATAAGGTCTGGAAGCTTATTGAGAGGTTCTTACGCATCCATCTTGTAGCTGCTCCACCTGATTTTATATATATATATATTTTCCCGTAGTTCCTAGGTGGAACATAGCCAACTGATTTCGCTGGTGAAAAATTCGCCTCAAGAGAGGTTTATGGAAATCGACCGTTATTTTGCCAATAGGGTTACTATGAGAATGGTATTATTAAATAAACTTCAAAATGGCAACCATTTCATTTTAAGAAAACGTAATTTAATACAAAAATTAGGAGTTTTTTTACTAGATACTTACAATATGTATAAAAATTATTCTGATTTGAGTGGATTATTAAGTAAATAAAATTTTTTATTAAAAATTTATATTTATGAGATTTTTTTTCTACAACATTTTATTCATTGGAATTTAAACCTTCTCTACTTAGTTTTGCGCACATTTTAACATCACTGACGAATACATAGCTGTAAGTACTTCTCCATTGACAATTTCCTATGAGATACCATAAATACTCGTATATACATACATATCTATATATGTACGAGTACGTGCACTTGAAATAATATATGAATGCAAAGTGCATACGAATCAGCTCATAGATATAGGCTTTGATCTACTTTCGGTGCGATAAATCTCCACATTGTTGACAAACAATTCAAATAAGAGTGTCATAAATAAAAGTCAAATTTGAGCACACACTTTCGCCAAGATAACTGTACAGCAGATATGCATACATACATACGCGCATAAATAGTTAGGTGCCAGCTGCTTTCTTGTTGTTATTGCTGTCATCAGAACTATTATGCTTTTTTGACTACTTACCCTCCAGAGCGAGGAGCCGCCCACACTAACACCTTTGCCTTTGCAATTAACTAATTCAATAAGTCGTTGACATTTTGTTGTATGACATTGCACTTCTATTATTGTTATTACCGTTATATTGCAAGGAAGCCTTCAAAATAATTGTCACATAAAAACAATGCAACAACTTTATTGCAACAATACAATTTATGTTGGCAAGGGTCATGGTTCAGAGGCG
Organism: Bactrocera neohumeralis; assembly: GCF_024586455.1. Classification (NCBI taxonomy): domain Eukaryota; kingdom Metazoa; phylum Arthropoda; class Insecta; order Diptera; family Tephritidae; genus Bactrocera; species Bactrocera neohumeralis. The sequence continues at coordinate 20,898,950 of NC_065923.1, forward strand.
GTAGCATACCTATCTACAACTACAACAACAGCAGCACCAGCACTAAATAAAATGCATGCTGGAGAAATGTGTGTGCAGCGTGTTTAAGAGTGTCGTTTAGTAAGAGAGTACGAAATATGTAATAAACATTTAATAAAGAGTGAAATTTTGTGGCATGCAATTGAAATAATGTGGCAAGTGAAACATTTGTAAATGCTCATGAAATTTTTATAACGAAAGTATAATTTTATTGCTGGAAGAAATTGCTGTTATCATCTTTTATAACAGCAATCAGAATAACAATATATCAGAATAAAAAACAGTAGCTAAACGCTTCCTTACATAAATATCATCTAGTTTCTAGGATCCATCAGCAGTGAGATTTAAAACGGAGAAAATCTTTGGAAGTGAAACCACTTCTGGTATGGTGGTAAAACGTTCAATTGCACCGAAATTGTTAAGCGCAACCAAATTCCGTATTGCTCGCACAATGGAAAAAGACTTTAATATTTTTTGGGTAGTTTGGCGGTTTAACACAAATTAATTAACCCACTAGAAAATTTTAATTTCAACAAATAAGGAAGAGCTAAGTTCGGGTGCAACCGAACATTTTATACTCCTGCAACTCACAAGAATCAAAGCCAGGGAAATATCTTAAAGTGTAAAATGTCATCCAGAGGATCGCAATCCAAGCAATTTTATATAGACATATACTCCATATAACTCATACATTGACCGAAATATTCGGCATAAGGTTTTTCATTATTCTTAGTATATGGGAGTTGGGATAGTATCGACCCAATTTTTGCCAATACCACATACTATTAACATGTCACATAGAGTACCTCACATACAATCGCCAATCATGTAGAGTAAAGTCATCCGGACGTTATCATGATATTTGTTATATGGGGGCTAGGTCAAGTTTTCGCCCAATTTTATTTATTTTAGGCACAATGATACACTGTTATGAGTAAAACACGCTCTCCATTTTCAATGAGATAACCCACATATTGGCCGATATATTTGGTATGAAGTCACCCGGAAATTCGAAAATCTATATTACTTGTATTAGATAAATTGGGGCTCAGTGAAGTATGGACCCGATTCAACCCATTTTTGATATACAGAAGTACCCTTGTCAAAAAAGGATTAACTCTGAATTTCAATTGTCTACCCTATGCATTGACGGATATTTTCTGTGAAAAGTCAACTAGATATACTGGGGTAAACCAATCATATTCGTATTGCTCCACAGGGGCTTGGAAATTTTTTTTTATTTTTGCTGCTTGATTTGTTTATTGGAAAGAATCAAATTGAATTGAAAAGGAAGACTACAGGGTTTGTCCGGAAATTTTAATAGGACTGAGTTTCTTCTGCCGCGAAATATCTTCGGAGCGTGCGCGCATCCAGAGGATCGGTAAAAGGCGTTTTATATAACGAGCGGCTGGTCGATTGTAACTCAACATTGGATATTCAGCACAAGCATTTTCGCGCGATTATTCTTAGTATATGGAGTTGGGTGCAAGCCCAAAATGCAGAGCAGAGGTACGCGACTAAATTCTGTGTGAAACTTGGTAAATCTGCGACAGAGACGTTTGATATGATCAAAAAGGCTTACCCAGATGTCCATTTACCAAGAATTGGTGTGTTTCGGTGGTGCCAGCCTTTTTTGAGAGCCGGGGAGAGCTCGCTGATGAAGACCTGCCACTTCGACAAACACCGACAATGTGACTCGTGTGCGCAAAGTTTTAAACCCAGACCGTCGTCTTAGTATTTATTTAATTGCTCAGATGTTAAATTTATCAAAACCTGTGGTTCATGACATTATGACGGAGCACGTGAACATGCGCAAGGTGTGCGCCAAGATGGTTCCAAAAGTGCTCACTGACGACCAGAAATTGCGGCGAGTGGAAGTGTACAAAGAAAATGTGTGAAAGTGCAGTTTTTTAATATCGAAATCACAAGTGACGAGTCATGGATCTTTAGTATGATCCCGAGACAAAGAGGCAATTTTCCGAGTGACACACACTTTGTTTAAATTTTTTCCAAGTTTCAATAAAGTATCTTAATTTTTACTGAAGTTCTCGCATACACAGACAGACAGTCAACCGGATTTTAACACATATCTTCACTCTGATAATTTATATATACAATATTTATCGTATATTTGTATAATTCGATAATTTTGAGTTGATACAAACAATCGTTAGGTGAAATAGCTATTGTGCTCCGTAGCAACATCTTGCAAGAATATAAAAATTAACCAACTTTGAAAGCTAGAAATATTTATATATATTCATATTTTTTTAAATTTTACAAATATTTGAATGTTTTACCTTTTGTTGAAATAAAAACTGGATAAATACTTTTCAGCTATTTAAAATTCAAATCTACCGTATATTTTAAAGGTAGCAAATAGTTGCAATATTTGACGATAACAGCATCACCTAGCGACTGTTAGCTGGCTTAACTAAATAAATTCGCATATAGAGCTCGCGTGGTCTATTCAACCGCTAATCGCCGCTTATGATTTATTTGTGCTTCGAATAGTAAGCGTCCTGTTAAATTCACAGGGTGCTCTGTATAATATTTATTCTTAGTATTATTTGTTCGAAATTTCGGTATTATGTGAATTCGAAATGTTATTCGACATTAGATAAATTTGCGAACTAGCTACATACATACATATGTATGTAAGGACATGTGTGTGTATGTGCCTATCATTTTATATCTTCTTTCATTTTATATACAACTTATAAATTCATTAAAAAATTCTTGTAAAATAGTGAAGTACATATGTACATATCTATTAATTCATTACATATTCAAAATGACAATGAGTGGACAATGGGTAATACTAATTTTTTCTTTTAGAACACAGAGGCATTTTTTGGGTTTTTGGGGAACTGCTTACTCGGTTTTGATAGTGTGGGGTTAATGTAAATATTATATAATAAATTATATAAGTAAATTGAAAATAAATTAAAAAAAAAATGATATAAAATATATACATATACAATTTTTTAATTGTTGAAGTTTTGAAAAAAATATTCAAAGAACAATATAAAATGTGCTGGGGTATACATAGTTTTGTCGGATACTGTATGTATATTAGGGTGCTTCAAAAAATTTTTTTGAATTTTTTTTTCAACTCTTACCCCCTCAAATGTTACTGATTGACAAACCAAAAAATCCTCCCTCAAGCCAGGCCCTGTAGCTTAACTCTAAGGGGTCGCTATTTTTTTTTAGGTTCCCATACATTTAACATAGGAATTTTCGTTTTTACATTCAAACTAAAATTTCACCAACTAATTTTCATTTCTCAAAAATAACCATCACATATTCAGGAAGTTCACTTTTCAAACTTTCTGCGACAAAGTTTGATTATCACAATTAGACGATTAAACATAGTGATTTGAAATTTGGAATTTTTTCAATAAAAATAAAAAAAAGTTTCTGAGAATAATAATAAAATATATTGAAGCACCCTAATATATATGTATATATGTATACATATGTATATACAAATATTATATACTGTTTCATACTGTCTATTTACATAAAATTGTCTTTAATTTTAGAAAGGGTTCCAATTTCCTAATATTATAAGATTGGTGTTTATTCGGCGATATCTGTTAATAGGTTCCTTATATATATAAAAAGTAAACAATTAATTAACGAATTCCCACGATTTTTTTTTAATTAAAAAACAATTCATCATAATTCTTTCAGAGCTCAGTTTGTAAGCAAAAAAACAACAACAACAAAAGAAACAATTGGTTTGCAGAAAAGACTGCACGCAAAGACGAACCAATATTATAATAGACAATCAAAATGTATTTTGAAAAATTAAAGCAGTGAAGGAAGCGTAAAAAAATATAAATAGTAACTTGAGACATGCTGTATGTCAAGCGTTATTGTATTGGTCGCTTTGTAGTTGTCTTACGAGGGAGACAGTCTTAAAATCTGGATTTTGCACCGAAATTACACACAGTGGTATCTTTCTTGTTAATACTAGAAACAAAATTTTTTTAGCCGCACACTTTCATATGGTAAAAGGAGTTAGGCCTGTCTAAAGTTAAAGGGTTATTTACAATTAGAAGGCTCAAAAAAGCGAATTTTCTAGATTTTTTTCTTAGAAAACTTTTAAATTTATTGATCCAAAAATGTCTACACATATTTTGGTATCTTTTAACAGTATCTAAAGACTTAGTATTAGTAAAAGTATTTATTTGGAAAGGAACTACAGCTGATCTCCAGGAGCTTCTCTCAAAAAATATGCTTTGCGTTGATCATTAAATCTCTGAACTGGATTCTCTGAAATTAAAAAACCAAACAGATCTCGTTAAAGTACTGTCAAATCTAGTAAAAAATTAAAGGAATAAGGAAAATAAAAAATTTTGACAAAATGGCGGTTTCTCAAAAAAAAATCGATTTTAAATTCCATCGAATTTATCTTTTAGGATTTATTAAAGAAATATTACAGTTAATAATTAATTTTGTATTAACAGTTGATATAAAATGGTTTTGAAATTCGAGCTATCAGAAATAAAACAAAAAAAGGATATCTACATAAAACTGACTAGTAAAGTTTGTGTGTTTTTAACTTTACATCAAATTTGCTTATGTGATTTACACGATAATGTTACTGTGAAGGCACAAAAAATTGCAATTGGATAAGTACGATAGTCTTTAAGTACTATTAATAGTCGATTTCAAAAAGGTAGTCTGTTTCTAGGGCCTTATAATTTAATATAATTATATATAATTTTTTGAAATTCCCAGACTTTCCCTATCTCTTGGACTCTGTTTAACATATGTTTGTATAATATGTATCCATTATACCACAAATCTTTCTATTCATCTACATTAGTTTTGATTTCGAAATTATGCATTATTATAAAAACTTAGCTTTTTCATGGAATTCGTAAAACAAGACACTGTGCTGCGCTTCATGACGGTGTCATCTTCAAACTTGAATTATGTTTACATTGCAGCCGGCAAGTAGTTGAAGCGCATGAGTCATAAAGTCAATCTCGCAATCAGTTAAGTAAAAATGTTGAGATCTACTTCAGATATAGTGAAGACATTTGAGAGCCATTTATTTTTATTCCGAAGCGTTGATTATTGCACAAGGTATTTTAATTAGTTAAAAGTATGTTATGTGGATATATGTAGGTTATAGTTTATAATTAGAAGAATTATATATTATATAATTAAAACTTCTGATGAAATATTATGGGCATATGCATAGATAAGTTATATTATAATATAATTATGTATATCATAGACTCAAAAACGACTGGGACTGCTGAATTTAAACTAAGAGTGCAGACTGAATCTATAAAAATATGTTCCTAGATTGGTATATATATACGACAATGGCATAGTCCAGCGAATTAAAAGACAGCGACGGCGCTGGCTAGGTCTCTAGGTCTAGGCTCTGAAAGTATTCGACGCAGTACCCGCCGGGGAAGCAGAGGAAGACCTTCACTCCGTTGGAAGGACCAAGTGGAGAAGGACCTGGCTGCGCTTGGAATATCCAATTGGCGCCACGTAGCGAAAAGAAGAAACGACTGGCGCGCTGTTGTTAACTCGGCTATAATCGCACAAGCGGTGTCTATGCAAGTAAAGAAGCAGAAGATTGGTATAACCTTTTTTATAATCGTGTGAAGTTTGATCTTCATATGTCAATTATTGCATATTTCTTTATATAGGACGTGTAAAGTTAGGCTTTTACCAAGGCAAAAAATTTCTAACGAGTTCGCCTGAAATTTTCTATTTTCAATGGAAACTTGGCCACAAAATCGTTGAAAATCTTACAGTAACGTATTGGGAAATATGTATACTACTTTATCACGAACATAATTATTTGATGAGCAAAAGCATTCAATATTGAAAAATCATCGTTTCGACATCAGAGAAATTGTAGAAAATTTCACCATCTCTTAAGGATCAACTCAAAACATTTTGGATAATGTTCCTGGTATGAAGCGTGTTAATGCTACGTACCAAAAGATCGGAATCCTCTGCAAAAACGATGTCATGTAAAGGATTTTTGACGCATAACTTTAAAAAAGTCAAGATTACTCCAAGAATGAGCCAATAAAACCAAAATCCAGCGAAGGTCGATTCCAGCCCACTATAAAAGTATTTCATAGTTGATATGATTGTAGGCCGAGCCTATTTTGAAGGCGATAATAAAAATCTGTCTTACTATCTGTAGTTCTTCTGTCAGTCCAAATCAAATTGATCAGATGGTATTTGTGGGCGTAACGAGGGTCATTAAAAATAAATATTTATAGTGGCAAGGAACGTTTATACAAAATTTCATCAATATTTTTAAATTTTATTCAGGTTACAGTTCAAGGTCTAAATCAGTTGAAGTTTCGTAACCGGAACGGACCTCTATTTTGACCTGTCCAAGCTCTGTCAAATTGGTAAAATTTCTTAATATTATTTGGAACATTCCTTCATATTATTTAGGAAATACAAAAAAAGAAACCACGTACAACTGACATGCATTGACTGACAATATTAATAACTCTCACTGTGGCAAAAAAGCACCCGCCTACTCAAAAACACAAGCATACGAGTGGCACAAAGCTTGAAAGAAGGTCGAGAGCTCGTTGAAAACATGCCACGTTCTCGACGACCTTCGACCCCTTTAACTTATGAAATTATGAAAAAAGTGAAAAGTGTTCTTTGAAAATCGTCAGGCAAGTGTTTGTTTTGATGGATATTTTGAGTATGAAACGCGTACTTACTTGCCTCGTCCCGATAAAGCTGATTTTTTTTCAAACAGAGTAGGATTGTGACCGAATTTCAAGCCTAAAATGCAATGAATTTTATCGATTTTTTATTTAAAATTTCGGGGTACTTTTTTGTCACAATATATTTTACATATATCTATCTCGATTATTTAATAGCATTATAAATACCTATATTTAGGATATAAAAAACTGTGAAAAGTAAAACTAAATTTAAACTTAAATTTTTCCTGCATAGACTTTTTCTGAATTAAAATTCATTTCATGAATTTGCAGTTCTTCGAAAAAATATCTTCAAAAATCTATAATATTTTACATAATCGACTTTACCTAAGGTCAAGTTGGTTATAAGAAACAAACTAGCATTTTGCATGCAACGAAAAACATTGCTAAAATTTTAGCATTTGTGGACATAGAATAGCTTAGAATAGCATGCTGTTTGGCAGAAGTCGGAACTTGCCGAAAGACAGGTGGAAAAGACAGTATAAGAACAAATACATATTTACATATCGACATTTTTGCAACGAAGCGCGAAAAACTGAACTAAATCACAGGGTCAACTGGCGAGCCGCACTCGGTACACTACACTATATGTAAATATGTATTTATACCAGATCAGCATGCGGCGCGATGCATCTGCTGGTGACTGAAGTAATCACTGTTGCAACAAGCTGCACATGACTACTGCATTCCTATCAAGTGTCGATAGCGTTGTTGTTGTGATTGTTGGCATGTAGTGTGGTGCAATAACGCGTGCAACGTCATCGTCGCGACTGGCCGGTGGCAACGAGTGAGTGGCATGCGCGCAAACTTGCCGCTCAATTGCATCAAATTGTCAAGTGCAAACACAACAGCAACAACAACACGCGGCAAAGCAAAATAGCTGCAGACACAAGCTGTTGAAGAGTTGCAAATTTACAACAATAAAAATCGACGACAACTATCGCCGCTGTGGACACTATCATTTTGTTAACGTGCTCTGATTTTGTGATTCCGAAGTGGTTTCTTTATATATGCTGCACTTGATTACTTCGAGTTGTGAAAATATATATATATGTGTGTGTGTATTGTGTGCTTGTCGCAGATGTCATAGTTGCATTTTTTAAATAACGATAAAACTCAATTGTAGTTCATTGAGGTTTTGGTTGCGGCAGCGGTTGACTTTAAAGATACATGGAGCTGCATATGAATTTAAATAACCGTTGTTAGAATGGAATCGGCTTTGAAGTTCTAGCAAAAAGATTTTACTTATTGTAAGTATGAAGTAGGTATTTGTATTCAAATTACATATACTATATTATATATAAAGACCTGACTGGATCATTTTTGAAACCAATATAATAGCAGAATGAAACTAGATTGGAAAAGGCAGATAATATAACCAAAATGAAAGGTAAAACAAGAAAAAAAGTAACTTCGGTTTGCATCGTAGCTAGAATACCCGCTACAATTAAGGGAAACACAGCATTTTTTCCAAAAAAAAAATTGTCACATAAAAAATGAAATATTTTATTCGAATTTTTTATTGTTACAAACATACAAATTTAAATTTTTGAAAAAAAAAAATATTCTAAGCTCGGTCATTGCGACGTCATTTCCAGTGACCCCTCGGAAAAATCAGATTGAAAATTGGATTTTTGGCAGACATCTTTACAAAAAAATTAAAAATTCAGCGAAAATTTTCACGATTTTTTTTTCAAATAGTTGTAATCGAAAAAAAATCTTCGTCCAAGTCTTTAAGAATTGTATCTCTAAGACCTGTGTAAAATTTCATGAAGATCGGTTGAGTAGTTCTCGAGAAATCTTGCCAACCGACTTCAAAAACACAGTTTTGAGAAAAACGCGTTTAAAGATAAGTTCTCAAGGCCGTATCTCCGAAAATATTACCCGTTCAACTTGAATATTTAGGACAATATTTTAGAGGTGTTGTAAGGTAATAAAAAAAATCAATTTTTTGAAACCCGTAAGCCCATGTAACCCCTTAAAGTAGGTTCCACACGAGAACTTGATTTTGATTGTTCAGTTTGTATGGCGTGGCAAATTTAATACGTATATATGTATCCTGTTCAGGATAATTTTGAATTTTCTGAGAAAACTTAGTAACGTATATTTTTTTACTTCGTCAGAAAACAATAAAAGAGCTATCGAATTAAAAAATAGATATTTTGACGTAACAATTTTCTTTTGAACATTAGGATCCTTTCTCGTTATTAAGTCAAAATAAGGAAAAAAATTAAAACTTTAAATCAAAAAACTTATAGCGAGTTTGGGATATAAAAATACAAGTTTATATCTACTTTGTTAATGAAAATAATTTTTGTAAAATAATAATATACTGAAAACTCGGTTATTTGTTTTCAGAATTTAATACAAAAGTTGCAGGTCTTTAACTTTTTCATAGAGTTTGTCGGTTTTTGGAAATCGAGATAAAGCATTTTTTACCCTTAAAAACTCAACTACCTTATTTCCACAACCTGACCTCATATAGTCCGTAAATTATTTTTGGTTTCATTTTTGTTCCTTTTCCAATGAATTCCATCCTGTTATTATATTTTCAGTTTATAACAATTTTAAAGACCTAAAAGACCTAAAAGTCTAATAGAGCTATCATTTGAATTCTTCTTCTTTATTGGCCAGGTCTTTCTCCACCTGATCTCTCCAACGTGGAGAAGGTCATCCTCCTCATCTGCTTACCCCGGCGGGCACTGCGTGAAATACTCTCAGAGCTGGAGTGTTTTTATCCATTCTTCTTCTTTATTGGCCAATTTTTCTCCACCTGATCTCTCCAAAGGTTCATCTGCTTACCCCGGCGGGCACTGCGTGGAATACTCTCAAAGCTGGAGTGTTTTTATTAGCCAGCATAGCCGCTATCGTACAGCTCATCGTTCTATCGGCTGCGGTTTCTGCCGTTGCCAATACGCAAAGGACTATAAATCTTCCACATAACTTTTCTCACGAAAACGCGTAACGCCGACTCATCAGATGTTGTTATCGTCCATGCCTCTGCGCCATATAGTGGTAGGGGTATGATAAGCGACTTGCAAACTCTCTTTGTTCGCCGAGAGAGGACTTTACTTCTCAATTGCCTACTCAGACTGAAGTAGCACCTGTTGGCAAAAGTTATTCTGTGTTGGATTTCGAGGCTGACATTGCTGTTGGTGTTAATACTGGTTCCAAGATAGATGAAATTATCTACGACTTCGAAGTTATGACTGGCAACAGTGAAGTGGGAGCCAAGTCGCGAGTGCGACGACTGTTTGTTTGATAACACGAGATATATCGACCCATTTTCTTCGCTTCTTTATCCAGTTTGGAGTAAGCAGAACTAACGGCGCGGTTGTTGATGCTAATATCATCAATATCATCGGCGTACGCCAGTAGCTGTATACTCTTTTAGAAGATTGTACCTTTTCTATAAAGTTCTGCAGCTGGAATTATTTGCTCCAGCAGTAGATTCAAGAAGTCTCACGAAAGGGAGTTGCCTTGTTTGAAACCTCGTTTGGTATCGAACGGCTCGGAGAGGTCCTTTCCGACCCTGACGGAGCTTTTGGTATTGCTCAACGTCAGTTTACAAAGCCGTATTAGTTTTGCGGGGATACCAAATTCAGACATAGCGGCATAAAGACAGCTCCTTTTCATATCATATGTCTACTACATATAAAAGATTTGGAGATCAGTGTTGTTTGCCGGCTTTTTTTTATACTTTATAGATATTTTTATAATTTTGTTTTATCCAGATTTATAAAATTTAATATAATTTTTAATATAAGAAATAAAAAAAAAAAAAAAAATTCAAATAAAGCTTTGGAAAGTATTTGTTTAAGTATATCAAATTAATTCATAAAAAAGTAACTAAAATTTTTTTTTATATTTATAAATTATGCTTCTTTGACTAGCCATTGAGCAAGTAATTTTATTACAACTAAAGTTAAAGCACATAAAGTTTAAACAAAAATTTTATAATGTCAACAAGATACAGTATATGCAAAAATATTAGGCAATAAAACTTTTTAGTATACTAGAAAGCATTTGCAGAATTTTTTATAATAAATTATATGAATTATGTAAATAAGTATGCAAATGTTCATCAATATTGGGCACACTTTAACTAATTCAAAAATAATCAAATTCACATGTTTATTTAATGGAATCATGTCAAATGTGTGTGCATTGGGCACAAACAAAAACTAAAATATTTGCATTTGCAAGAGCAACTATGCAATCATCATGTTGAATTCTTTCTCACTTTTTGTTTGACTGCGAAATGTTCAAAATTTAACAGAGCGCAACGCCAATTTGACACAGGGGAAGTTGTGCAAATTTTCGGAATAATTTTCAATACCAAATTATTAAAGTACATTAATGCATTGTTCTTGTGCTGCATGCTAATTGTGCATTTTTGCATTAAATGGAGCTGTAACTAACGAAATAGAACATACATGTAGCGGCATTAGGGGTGTTCTAATTAAAATATTTTTATTAAGGGGTTAGATGGGTTTCGTCGCATAAAAAACAGCTTATTTTCAACAAGTTTTTCTCATATAAAAAATTAAATATTTTATTAAAATTTTTTATTATTACAATCATACTCTATTAACAAAGAAATTCTGAAATTTTTGGAAAAAAATATTTTAAATTCGGCCATGGTGACGCCATTTCCGGTGACCCCTCAGAAAAAATATGCGATCGCGTTGGCAGGATTACTCTTTACAGGTTCATTGAAAGTGAAAAAATATGTATTTTAGTTAAAACCTTAACTTAGAACTTGGACGAATGAAAAAAACCTAAAATTGAATTTTTGGCAGACACTTTTACAAAAACATGAAAGTTTCAGTGAAGATTTCGCGACATTTTGTTTCAAATAGTTGGTATCAAAAAAGAAAATTCTTCATCAAGACCTGCGTAAAATTTCATGAAGATCGGTTGAGTGGTTCTCGTGAAATCTTGCCAACCGACTTCAAAACACAGTTTCGAGAAAAAACGCGCTTAAAGACGGCACATAAGTCTTCAGCAGCATCGAAAACACGCTCTTTACATTATAGCAGCTTTCCCAAGAGGACAAAATTAAGAACTATTATACTTTAAGTAAAAATTTTCATAAATCACCAGAACTTATTCGTAAAATTCCGCAGTTGGTTGAAACCCATGCAAATTGACAATCGATGAAAAATAGTGTAAGGGGTTTTTAAAAACTTCTTGCCGATTTTCTTCAATATGAAGACTTGTATTTTTTCGGTTTCTGGTATGACTATCCTATTATTATTAAAAAATGCATTTTTGTTATCACCGAGCTCAACTAAGCCGTGGTAAGAGAGTGTTGCTGACCAATATAGCTACTAATTGATTATAAAAATGCGTCCTTTTACTATTAATAATTACAAATAGGTATGCTGTTAATGTATATCAATAATTAATGTCCTAAAATGAAATAAAAATACCCCTAATATAATATTAAAAATAATATAATGTTTCCGAACTAGAATATTTAAACACCCCTAACACTTTTAAACCCATTATTACGCCACTCAAAGAGTGTGTGAATTAAAGAATGCCTGAGCAGTCACAGTAACAAGTGCAATGGCAACCACAACAACAACGATATAATTTCTAACGATGCTACACTTACTTATTAAACAGTCGAGAAATGCAGTTAGATATGTATAAAATCCAGTCGGTCACTTATTAAATAATTTTACAACAAATATGAATTTTTTTTACAAAAATATTTGAAATAAAATTTTAAATCATAGTGTTTTGATATTGAAACCATTTGCGTTGATAGTACTTTATTTATGCAAAAGATTATTTGGCCTCTCGCAACAAAAATACTATGAAACATACATATGTACTTCTTTGCATTGTATATGAGTGCAAAGGGTATCTCATGAAGATCGTATTCTAAAATTAGCGCATTACTCGTTGCTTTTACTGGCTTATTTGAGGCGAGAAATAGGATTAAGAGAGCATTTCATTATTATTTTTCATAGTTTTTTTAGAGCATAAATATGAATAAAATTTATTAAAATTTTAAGGTTTAGTTCCTTTCCAAATACATATTTTTACTAACAATAAGTCTTAAAATGCAGTTAAAAGTTACCATAATATGTTCACAAATTTTGAATCAATAAATTTAAAAGTTTTCTCAGAAAAAATTCTGGAAAATTCGCTTTTTTCGGCCTTCTAACCATTTGCAGTTAGAATATTCTTCAGAACAAGAATATATCCACCATCAAATTTTTTTACACCTCATCAAATTTGACCAGAACTTAGAAAAAAGTAACATATTCATGCGTCTAGCATTGATATGCTTCATTAACCAAATTGTGTTGAGTCGATCCATAAGATATTTTCAGGTCATTAACAGAGGTGGATGGAAGATTCGCATAAAGACAATTTTTGATGACTTCACGACCTTCACTGAATGCTTTAAACAACAAAAAGTAAACTTGACTTCGGGATATAGTAGACTTCCCGAAACACCTATGAAACATTATCAGCGATTATGTAGACGTGATTTCAATGAAAACACAAAACTTTAAGAAAATTCGTTGTTAAATTTCTGTTTACGAAACTCCGCAGACAAACCCTTCCCTCCGTAAAGAAACGGCTGCCAAACATACTCGTACACTAATTGACATAAGGAGATCAAGCTTCACACGAATACAAAAAAGATTGTACCAAACTAGGATTTTTTTTATTAAAAAAAGATTTATTATATTAAAACAAAATTTTTCATTCTTTTACATATTTCGAATGGAAAACCCCAAAATGGCACCCACTATTACATATAAGTAATTAATATATGTGCCACTTTAAAGTACCCATTTCTGCTTGTGTGGCACTGCAAGAGTTAAAGAAACATATGTACTCGTATGCATGTACGTTCTGAATTATTTATCACTGAACAGCGATCAGAATATGCTAAGCAGCAGCAATGCGAAATGTTGCTGTTAAACCTTTTCTTACCGCAGCTACGATTGCTGCATTTTTCATTAACAACGACACAGCGTGGCAGTATTTACACAAACATTACAATGTATGAGTACGTGTGTGTGTGTGCACGCTGAAGTCTTGCTATCATTGTAATGCGAAAATTTATTGGCAATATGCTTGGCGCTGGCGACAATTGCTGCAGTTACCACAATTACAGCAGACACTGATGTAAATTAATGAATGTATATAAGCGTATATCCGCCACTTGTCGCAGCTATGGTGCCGTTTGCCACCGCCGCCACACACCGACGTTGTGCAAGCGCAATGCAACTCTTATGCGACGCTGGGTGGAAGGCGCTGCATCCGTTTCTTGCATGGTTGCTCACACGAAGGGAGAACCTTACACAGTCAAGCATGTATGTGGTGGTACATATGTTTGTGTAAACACCAAGAAATAAGAATTTAGCTGAAGATGGACTTGCAATGGCGGATCCAAGTGGCACAAATTTATGCTGTAGCAAAGTACATCCGCACTGATTTGCAATTGCTGTCTGACGAAAGGCCAGCAATATATAATTTTTGCAGTTATTTGACGTTGGTTTGCGTACAACGACTTCAATTGTTGTTGTTTCACCTTCAAAAGCAGATCTAATTTTAAGTGTTTTTATTATTTTGCTTAAAAGTTATTTTTAGCATTTATTATAATTAATTTTTGCGTATTTTTCGGATGTACTGAAATTTGTTATTCTCGGATTATGGAGACATATTCAAATATGTATTTGAAAAGAATATATATTTACTAATTCACAATTTATTTATTTAAGAAATAATCATTTTTTATGATACAAAATTTATTCGGAATAAAAAGAAATGTATCCCATATACTTTAATGAAAAATTAAAACAGTCTTAATCCCAAGTTTTGAATTAAACATTAAAGAAATTGATTTTGAACTTAAAATTTTCTGTGCTTGTGTACAGCCATTTGGAACTAGAGCTTCACCGAGACTTTTTGGTTTAAAAATAAAATTTCCAAAATCAGTATTGAAAGCTGAAGGGTTAATTTTTAATCCAAAACTTTATAATTAAACAAGTAAGGAAGGGCTAAGTTCAGGTGCAACCGAACATTTTATACTCTTGCTTACTTATAAAAATCAAAGCCAGAAAAATACTCTAAGTTGTAAAACCAATCATATACATATGTAGAGTAAAGTCAGCCGGATGTTCGAAAATTCTGATATTAATTTCATAGAGGCTAGGCCAAGTTTTTGCTAAAATTTATCTATTTTGGGCACAAAAATACACTGTTATGAGTAAAATACGCTCTTTTGTTTTCATTGGGATAACTCAAATATTGGCCGATAAATGCGGCACAAAATCTCCCGGAAATTCGAAAATCTTTATTTTAAGTTTATAGGGGCTAAGAGAAATATTGGTCCGATTCAACCCATTTTTGACATAAAGTCTTACCATTATAAGAGAAGAATTATCCCTTAATTTCAGTTATATACATATGTATATCACAGATTGACCGTCATTTTCGATCAAAAGTCAACCATAGATAGATTACAGGGTAAGTAGGCTGGTAGTAGTTCGATTTCGCCCATTTTCGCACTGTGACATAGAAATATAAGAATAATGTTACGTACTAAGTTTAGTCGAAATCGGTCGTTCGGGTCCCAAGACATGCGATTTCACCGAAAAGTGGGCGGTGCCACGCCCATTGTCCAATTTTTACTCCGGCTCCAATAAAGACTTCTCACACCATGGTAAATTTCACGGAGGTAAATTTTAACGTCGCTGGCGTATTTATATTAACAGTACGGTTACATGAGGAGTGAGCGGGGTTATCTTCCGATTTCATCAATTTTCTCACCGTCTTTAGCACTTCTTATAATATTTGAGTAACTTTGGTTGTTGTAGCTTTAGCGGTTTAGGAGATATGTACATTCAATTTATTAGAGGACTGGGCCACGCATACATACACATTTATGTATTTTTATATCGGACATTTATATAAACTTATTTTGTACGTTATTCTAATTAAATATTTACGACATTTTTGTCAATTAATATAATTTATTATTATTTAATTTTATAATAGCCATGCTCATACACATATTTCATACCAAATTGTTCTTTTATTCATATACATACTACAATTTAAGTTTTAATTCTAAGAAGCGCATTTAATGAATGAAATACCACGCGTACCTTTAATAACATAACAACAAAGTACTTCTGTTTGCTATCTGAACATCATTAGCAGTAATTTTTGTTTTTAATTTAACGTCAGCTTCTTGTTACAGTGCTAATGGCGCTTTAATAGTTCTACTACACAACAAAAAAATTATAAAACAATGCCACACGGTGGTAATCAAATTCTAAGCAGCACAAGAAGAATAATAAGCAATTGAATAGTATTTTTGTAGAAGAGTGAATTCGTAATTCATTTTATTAATTACTCGTACCGTAGTTGGTAAATACTACAAAAGAAAATTTTGATAAAAATCTCTACATTTTTTATAGCAACTCAACACCTTATTTGAATGACCAAATGCAAATGACCTTCGCACGCGGCACAATTAATGATGACACCTAGAGAAGTAATATCTTGGGGAGGATAACGTATAATACTTGCAATGGCTACATAGCAAAAATAAATATAATATTTGTTTATGAAATTATTGAATAATTTTTCACAGCTTAACCCTTAGAATGACTATTCGATAAAACTATGATGATACTAATTAACTATAAGCTTCTAAAATGAAATCTGTTAATATATTTTTTACTTGCAAAATGACTACATTAACCCTTTAGTTGAGCCTTACTTACTATTTTGAACATGTGTGCATCATATTATTACCGATATATACTTATGAAATAATATTGTTAGAAATGGAATCTTTTAGTATAAGATTTAGCCTGTTGATTGTATTAAGGGTTTACATGAGTTTACGGGTTTCAAAAAATGTAACTTTTTATTGACTTCTTAAATTCACACCTCTAGAATATTGTCCTAAATTTTCAAGCTCATCCGAGTAATAATTTCGGAGATATAGCCTTGAGCATTTGTGTACTCGAGGCTAGCTAGCCTGAACGCCGTCTTTAGGCGCGTTTTTCTCGAAACTGTGTTTTGAAGATGGCTGGCAAGATTTCTCGAGAACTACTCAACCAATCTTCATGAAATTTTGCACAGGTCTTTGAGATACAAGAAAAAAAAGAAGAAGAAAATTGTTGAAAAACGCTGTTTTTTACACGAGGAAACCTATGTAACCTCTTAACAACATTGTTGATTTTTCAATATTTTTTGAACATACATATGTTCATTATGAGACTACCAATAAAGGGATACAAAGCATAAACATAATAATTCTTGGAAATTTTACTGCATTATAAGCCGCTGTGTGGTGTAATCTTTTGCTAGTATGAAATTTCGAAAAATTCGATTTATTTTTCCCTGCATATATCGATAGTCTATGCCCTCAAAAAAAACATTCACAAATTTTAAATGAACAACTCTAACAGTTTTTGAAGAGACAGCCTTATAAAGTGTAATCATTAATAATCAATGCGTGCAATCAGTGTGAATTTAAGGACTTTTTTAGAAAAAAATATGTTTCGATCTTTTTGTGGTAATTCTATGTATACATAGTTCTTCATACAACCTTCCAGTACTTTGATCAGATCAAAAATCGAACTTTGACAGGACAAAAACGACTAAAATTTTGAATAAAATACATATTTGTTTTTTCAAAAACGTCGCCTCTTTGCCAATCCTACGGACAATACCTTGCAGTCAATAATTTTCGTTTTTAGGTTTTATTTACGAAGAGGGCTGAAAACACTGCAGCAGTGGAGCGCTTTAGGAGATCGCGTGTAGCTCGAAAAATATTTATTTTTTTTTCTAACAATTCTTAATAATTTATTTATTTAATGTACAAAAATCACACACCGTTTATAAGCAAATATCAAACAAAAAAAAGTCATTACTGCTTCGTGGATAATTCCATCACTTGAAAACTTATATCGAAAATAGTTGAAAACCATTATATTTCCACTTAAAAATGTAAGATTCTCTCAAAAGGTTAAGAAAATATGCCGCAGCCAATGTTTGCAATCATTAACGAAATTCTCACGGCATCAACTAACCATCAAACCACAATCCAATTTGATATGCTTGTGCGTGAGGGTGTAAACGTGCGCCATAATAAATAACAAGAGAATGAATGATCAACATTTTGAGTGATGAGCATTTTACAAAGACACTTCACGCATTTTGGCAATTTGCAACTCCTTAGACAGCCATAAATAATAATGATAATGCAAGTCAAATAAACCGCTTTAAAGTTTTGACAACACGCCCTTGATGATTGTAATTAAATGTAGGTATGCTTTAGTGTACATAACCTTAACGATCCGTGCTGTTTGAACTGATCTAATGGTTGTAACAACTTGCGTTGCTGCTGCACAGTGGCTTGAATATGCGTACTGCTGACTACGCTGGCGTGAATTGTTGTTGTGTTGTAATGTGAGAGTTTACACCGTACCTTTTATGTACTGCGAATTAATGTAGCTGCAAATATGGTGTTGCCATAAATGGTAGCGTTTTATTGTTTACTGTTTAATTGGCAAAAAAACTGTTTTAATTAAATTGTTAATTACTAAATATTAACTCCTTATTACTTCATTACAAGTTTATGAACAACTAATTTGTGCTGGATAATATTTGTTTGTGCCATATATAATTTCGTACATATTTTTGTAATATAATGTTATGCTAGTTTAAATGCAATTAAAATGTCTGCTTACTTGTTGTGAAGCGGAAGTGGTTAATAAGAATTTAAAACTTTTTAATTTTCTTATTATTTCTTATTTCCTGCTGAAATTTGCTTGGAATTAAATTTTGTTTCTCATTTCAAATAATATTATAAACAGCCATACAGCTAATTTATATAAAAACTTAGTATGAACATGGTAACGAAGAAATAATTCAAATCAATTATATTTCCATTTTATTTTTTAAATCAGATTTTAAGTGCTGGTAGAATATTATTTATCCTAATACTTCCAAAATTTCCGTAACCCCTGAGCGGATGGTCACATAAGGGAATAATGTGTGTAACATTGGTTTTTACTTGATTATTGTGCATGCCTCATTAACTATTTACTATTTACACTATATGTATTCTTCCGATTTGAGAGAGTCTAACGCTCAGACAGTTCTTAATCCTTCTTCACTTGTCATTATTATCAAGAAAAGTTTGTGTCTTAAGTCTTTTGAACAACATCCCAATTGTTCAAATTATAATAAAAATTGTTCAACATTTAAGCGGTTTGGGATTTTCAGATATATATATTTTTTTGATATGAAGAACATTTCACAGATCTAAATTATTAGGAATGTGAAAAAATGTTCCATTGAAACCTTACAATAAAATTATTTTATAAAATACAGGGTTTCCGGAAAGTAATAGGACTGAGTCGATTTAAAAAAATGTATTGAATCAGTCGTTACAATTCTTTAAAAACTTTCAAAATAGGCTCTTTCTGAGAGCCTAGGTGCATGCTGCTTGGAACCTCTCTGTCGTCTCAAAATGCTTGCCTTTCATCGGTCTTTTCAGGCAAGGAAACAAAAAAAAAGTCCGGGGGGATCTGGGTTGTAGGGCGGCTGCGGAAGCATTGGGATGCTGGCCTTGGTTAGGTAGCTGTTCACAAGAAAGGCGGTGTGAGCTGGGGCATTGTCGTGGTGCAACTTCCAATCGGCTGCGATGTGTTGTCGGACCCGATTAACCCTTCGTTTGAGTCTCTTGAGGACTTCCAAGTAAAACTTGGCGACGGAAGAAAATCAGTCCTATTACTTTCCGGACAAACCAGTAGAGCGCACGCTTGAAAATATTAACGAATTAAAACCAAGGGGGTTCGAATACCTAAGAAGTATAAGTTAATATATTTTTACACATTTTAATTCACATTTTATTGTTGTCTCGATTAGATATTAATTTGAACTCAAGAGATAGGATATTAAGTGAAAGTTTTTTTGTTTTTCTAATAATTGAAATACAGCTTTCTCCCTTAGGGATCACAGTTCATTCAAATTATATTTTCGACGGCTTATTCAGTAGCCCTCTATATCGATTTGTTAAAAGTTTCAGCTTCCTCATTTGTATTGATTTCAAAGCAGAGGGGATTATTTGCCTTCCAAATTATTAAGATTATAAGTAAATGAGACTTAGTGGCGTTTGAGCAACACAAAAACGTAATTCGCCACTTTTCCAACTTTACATTTTCTTATCAAAACTGGGACATACAGCTGAATTCGAATGCCGAATATTTTTTTTGAATTCTTTAAGCCATCCATTACACAGTACAACAGCTAATCTGGGGGGAGAGAAATTCCAAGTCAGGGTGATGGTACTAGGTCAGTATAGTAAAACCCTCAAAGGGTTTGGCGTTCGTATGTGTCAGTTTTTTTTATGACCTTTTAAATTTTTTTTCTTATCCTTTTTGCGGCTCCTTTATCCGCACATGCATATCAATTCAATGGATTGTGACCTTCGCCAGGATTAGTCCAAGTCATTGGGATACCGAATGGCATACTTTCATGTCTTCTATTTTTCCAATCCATTAGACGGTTGTAGCAGCTTTTACACACTATATATGGTACCCAATTTTCGTTCACTATAACATTTTGGTTGAAAAAAATCAGTACTGAAATTTCCCCTTTTTTATGTGTTGAGACATATCGAGTTATGTTAAACTACGTTCTTGCCAAAATGTTACAACTAAGCGAAAAAACATCAAGATAAGGAAAAAATTTAAAAGGTCATAAAAAGAACTGACACATACGAACGCCAAACCCTTTGAGGGTTTTACTATACTGACCTAGTACCATCACCCTGACTTGGAATTTCTCACCCCCCAGACAATAATCCCAAAAATGTTCCACAGTGTTATTAGTTTTCCAAGTTCAGCAAATATTAAATTTCGTCGCTAATAACGTCACACGTGGCCCTTTTTGCAAATGACTTAAGGATTTAAGTTTTTTCTTTTAACGGAAAGCATACAGATTTCTTAAAATGTGAACATAAAACACTTCGTGCAAGTCAAAAATTGCAACTGAAATCGGGTTATTTACAATTAGGCATTCCCCAAGTTCAGAATTATTTAAGATTGATGCAACTTACATTCCAACATTGAAAGACTTATTGTACATGTTTTAATGCACAAACGAGTGTGTTCACGTGCGATATACATATATACTTGTATGCATGCCATAACTAGTAAGTAGTATGAGCAATATTTTTTCGATTAAAAATTTAACCTTTTTTCTACGCCGTCATTTTGTGAATAATTTATTTAAAGCCGATTCGAATTTATAACTCCTATTTGGAGAAGGATTCCGATGAATTTTACAGTAGCCTAGCTTAGCTCCGAAAGTGATTGAAAAAATTATCCGCCAGCTAATACCATCTCAAATTGCTTTAAGTATTTCAAGTATCAACTAATATTATAGAATAATTTATGATGCTCTATCCTCTTTAAGAGCAATACTAACCGAAAATACCGGCAAATACTTTGAGTTGCTTATCTTACTGCTAGCTATTAGTAAGAATACAGTCGCATACATTGAATGTATATGAACCGTCTGTATAATATTTTACTGTTATTTACTTCTTTACCCTTCTATATTTTCTTTGGCTGAAAATCAAATGTTTATGATCTTCTTTCATTTATTCTTTTTACGCGCATTTTCAAATTGTAAACAACAACCCATGCTTTTGTATGTAACTATGTATTTGTGATCAGCGCAACTTTAGACGATGCTCACTTAACCAGACAGCATTACAGCTTGGTATTACACCGAAATTTGTATTTACCAGCATTCGTGTGGAAATTAATTCGATTTCTGTGCAAACTCCTATTTTAGGGATTTTCTCACAGCAACTGCGCTGTGCACTCCGGTAATTTTATGGCGATTCTCAGCGTCTGCGCATATGAATGGAAAAACTCTGCGAAGGTGAACTAGAATTGAGCGTGATTGCGTGCTGCGTTGTAATACTGCAATATTACAGCTGAGAGAGTATTTCAGAAGTGTTGTAATTGTGTGATTTTTACTGCATTAAAATAGTCGCTTGAATGCATGGATGCATGCTTGCAGTTTTCCGGTTGTTAATATCGTACGAGTATTCTTAATTAGTCACTGTGCGTTGGATAAGTTGCTAAATGCAATAAAAGTGTGTATAACGATTAAAAATTTGTTCATGATTTATGAATATTGAATACAAGTTTTAAATTCCAAAAAATCTTTTTTCAGGTCTACAAATCACCCAGTAATTTTCTTTCTCAATTTTATATATTTATACTTAACAATTTAATTTTCAACCTCGAGTAAAATTTTAAATAAATATTATTGAAAATTATTAAAAAAGTAGTATAATTTTTAGATTATATATTAAAAAAAAATTCTATAATAAAATATATTTAAGAAATCGGGGTGGGTTAAAATTTGTCGCATGCTTATCATTTGTTCTTATCCCAAACTAGATGTATCGACACTACATATAAAATTTTCATACATACAAATACCTTTGCGTAGGTAACTCGGTTAAGATAATCTGGGTACCTGGTCATATAGAAGTAGTAGGAAATGAAAAGAAAAGTTGGTCCGCTCGGGAGCAGTTGAAGACACAATTTTCCTAAACTGCTCTAGGTCATTCTGCTCCTTCAAGGATTGTTTGCAGCAATGTACCCTTGAGGAACACCTCAGGTAATGCAACACGCAATACAAGCAACGCAGGGTATACCACAAAGTTCCTCTGTGGTAGTGTTGATGATGGACAGACTAAAAAGCTTCTATTTCTAGGCAAGAAGGTGCTAAGTAACATTGTAGGGGTTATCACAAGTAACTTACCATTAAAATCTCACCTTTCAAAAATGAGAAATGAGGATTTGGACGAATACAGACTAAGCGCGAAAAATGATGAGACATATCGTTTACAACAAATCAACTCAGTTCAAACTTAAGTTAGCTGTGGTTGCTTGTTTCTAACTTTTCTATTGACATTTATTCACGCATCATTCATTGCAAAGAAGTTGATTATTATTACTTTGTTTCAATATTCCGAAAATGTGTTTGAAAGCTACTGACCTTTTGCGTCTTTTTGAGAAGCTTTGGAAGTGTCTCAAACTATTAAGGGCAGCTGGAAAATCAGGTGCCTTATGAATTGAAGCCAAGGAACGTTGAAAGATTATTTTGCATATAAAAATGCTGTTTGAACGCAACACAAAGAAGTCACTTTTGCAACGGACTGTGACTGGTGATGAAAATTGAGCCATTATGATAATCCTTAGTTCAAAGAAATCATATGAGAAACCTGGCGAACCAACCAAATTATCTACAAAGCCGATTATCCATGATTCAAATGTAATGCACTGTTTTGGGTAGGATCAGCAGAGTGTGTTATAATGTGAGCTTCAAAAACCAGACGATACCATTCCTAGGGAAAGGTGCCTATAACAACTGCGAGTGAGCGATTGCCGTGAAATTCCTGGAATTCACGACGACTTGAAAGTTTTGCCTCAATAAAATGGGTTTCAAGAAGAGCACAACAAAAATTTTTTTAAGTTAAACAAAAACGGTTTAGGCTATCAATAAAATTCTTTAATTCTGTGTAAGTGCACTCGATGTCATTATCTATGGAACTCGATTTCTTTTGTATGGCCACCACGGGCACGCTTGCAGAAGTCCAGATGCTGAACCCAATTTTCGACGGTTTTCAAACATAAATCGGTCGATACTGCTTTCACGTTGGATATTTGCACGAAGTTCATCAATCGTCGCTGACTTGTTGGCATAGACCATAGACTTGACGTAGCCCCACAGGAAATAGTCTAACGGTGTCAAATCGCACGACCGAGGCGGCCAATTGACTGGATCATTTCGTGAGATAACACGTTCACCAAACTTGGTTTTCAATAAATCGATTGTGACATTCGCTGTGTGGTTTGTGGCGCCGTCCTGTTGGAACCACATATTGTCCAAGTCCGTATCATACAATTCGGGTCAAAAATATTTGGTTATCATTGAACGGTAATGATTCCCAACCACAGAAACGTGTCGGTCTTGATCATCACGGAAGAAGTAGGGCCCAATGTCTCCGCCGGCCCATGAATCGCACCAAACTGTAATATTTTCGGGATGCAATGGTGACTCATGGAATAGGTGTAGACTGCTGTCTGACCAATAGCTCAAATATTCAGACAAACAAGATTGTTTAATTTAAATAAAAAATTAATATGATCTAATAATGATTTAAGTAGAAAGGGCGTTTCATTATTAACTGGTTTACGAGTTTACCAAATGTTGAGCTAGCCGGCTAAAGAGTGTGTTCTGAGTATATTTTTAATTTTTTTCGTCAACAGTAGACACAACAAAATAAATTGCCTGTGGCATTTCTTTTTTATTTTTATAAACCACTTTCAGTCAAAAAAGTCGCTGTGGTACAAGTTTGTTTTTATATACAAATAAATATCTATACATACATCTAAAGTTGAATATTTTGTATTGGATAAAATAAGATTTGTCCATATGCAAAATCTTTAACTGTTAATCTATTATTGCTAAATTTAACTACATACACGCTTGCATATGCATTTATGATTGCCTAACTTTGTATGGTTGTAAAAGTCTGGTGTTCCCCATTGAACTAGTTCGCTGCTTAAGTCTTTCGTTTCGCCCAAGCCATACAATTAACTAAACAAAAATTTTTAAATTTCATTACAATTAAACATTATTGTCAATTTTATTGCAAAATTCCTAAAACCTCCAATAATGAAAATCATCAAAATTTTAAATCCTATTAAATTATTCGCAACCGAGTGCTCAAGCGAAATAGGGCCATCGAGGCACTTTAGCGCCCATTGAATGCGCTGCATTTAGTGAGTGCCACCGTTTGAGGTCCCACGTGAGTGAGCGCGGCTATTGCGGATTCTGAGCTAATTTCAAATGAGTTGCATATGTTTTTGTTATTGCTCGTGGCTTTTCATTTGTTTACTCTGCTATTGCTGAGTGTATTTGCGTGTGTGTATGGACACCAATGTACTTGCTACTGTGTTGCAGAGTATTCGCAGCGTCCGCAACGTAAAGCGGATTTTAGTGAATGCTTCTTCAAGCACGTTTAGTTTTGGCTTTGAATGGTTTTTTGTTTTTTTATATTTGAATTTGATTTTGATTTTGCAGCTTCTGCTTTTGTGGCTCTTGTTAGTTGCGCTTCAGCTGTTGCTGTGCCTTTGTGTTTGTTGTTGAGCTTGTTGCTGCTGCTGCTGATGATGATGACGATGATGCCTTTTGGATTTTGGATTTTGCGCACTCATCGCTCAAAGCGCATCGCTTCGGTGCTGTACGTACGTTTGGCGCGGCAATGCTTGAACACTTGGTCGAGGTATAAAATAAAATTGTTTGCACGATTTTTTTAACTTTCGCATCTCGACTAGCGGCAGAGTCGCACGTGTAAACGCGCATTCGCATATTCTCCCCCTTTTGACATAGTCGCGTTAATAACAAGTGTAGGCGTGTTAATTGGAAAGTGCGTAAAGATAAAACTATTCTCATTTAAGTGATTCTAAGAACATAAAAAGTATTTAGAATAATAAAAAAGAATACCGATTCCTTTTAAATTAAAGAAAAACTGTGAAATATTTAACATTTTTGTTTCAAATTAATTGTGTTATATTATTAAAGAATATTCTTAATTAATATCGAAACATAAACGCATCAAGAACGTACAAAACTGTGTTAAGAATTTTAATAAATATGGCACCTTGCTATATTGATGCTCACTAATGGCTGTTGCTTATCTAATATTAATTCCGGTTGATTAGAACGTGTTTGAGGAGCACAATTGTTGAGAAGACGTTGATTTTTTAATAGCAAAAAAGTAAAAGACAATTTTTTGAGGAACAATCAAGTTTGATTTTTGGTTCTGCGAGTAATGGAAATATTTTTTTTTATTTATATAGATATTTTAGTTAGATCTTAGAACAACTTCAATTTTTTCTGTTCCCTTTTGTTGCATTTGATTGTTTGCAAGGCTGTGGATTTAAAAGTGTGATACTTTCCATTAATATACATATATACTGAAGTGATAAAAGTTAATAAAAAAAGTTAATAAAAGTTAATACATTCTATATCGTCACCTAAAATGCAAAACAACTTATAATCAGAAAATTAGAAATTGAGTTTTTCATTGCTTACGATTCACTACATCATATTATATATACATATATATGTAGCATAAAATTTTCAGTTTTCGATATAAGATATAACCAATATATAACCACTTTATAACCATTTTATAACCAAAATATACATTTTGTTTCAATGTGAGCGGTTTCTATTATATCGTTTTTCCTTAACTTGTGAACTTATGAAGAGTGGTGTTACTTTTTTTTGCATTTTAGGTGACGATATGAACATGCATTCATATTATATAACCAGGAATATGTGTTTGTATGCTATCTATAGACTTTATGTTTTAAGAAAAGATATAAATATGCATGAGGGTCCAAATTTAAAAAGCAAAGAAGTATATAAAACTACAAGTAAATGTAGAAAAATAGCGGAATCCTTCTAATTTAAGGTGGCCTTTGGAAAAAATTAAATCTGACCGAAATTCTATTCAAATGCAAGGCAATTTAGAAAGCTTTGCACCACATTATCGCTTTTTAACTTAAAGATATATTAGAAATAGAGTTGCCAATTATCGAAAAGTACTTAAACCTGAGTTATTCAAACGAAAACAGATACATGCGGAAGTACCTTAAGTAAGCAAGGAAACATGTTACCACAGAGTATAAAAGTTTTATTCACCAAACGGTTGTTTGCCTCACCTAAAACGAATCGAGATGGATATAAGTATTATTATTTACATATAATTGATCAGGTTGACGTGATGAGTTGAAATCCGGACGTCGGTTTGCCCGTCCGTCGGTCCGTGTGTGCAAGCTGTACATAAGTGAAAAATTTTGAAAAAACTTGGTGCACATGTTTCTTGGCACCGTATTAGGGACTACCATCTGTAGTACCAAAAATTTTGGAAAAGTGAGCGTGGCTCTGCCCCTAATGAGTTTAATGTATATACATATCTTCCAATCTATTAAGCTATATCTTCCAAATTTGCACAGGATAAACCCTTTCGACACCTCTTACGACAGTGTGAAAATATCTAAAATCGAATGATAACCTGGTTTAATCCTCTTAAACTAGATCAATTGCAAATAATTTGGTATTCCCATATTACAGTGCGAAAATGGGTGAAATCGGAATGCACCCACTCCTACTTTCTATATATAACAAATTTAAATTCCATCTGATTTTTTACTTTCCAGTATATAAATCAAGCACCAATTAGTATATATAAGGAAAAAACTTTGCACGGATATTTCTTTTAAGATCTAAAATATGTCGAAATTCGGCTATATCTATTAAAGCTCCCAGATACGGAAATATGAACCCCAGCGCGTATGGCTGACTCTTCTTCTTTACTAGCGTAGACACCGCTTACGCGATTATAGCCGAGTTTGCAGTATCACCCCAGTCGTTCTTTCTTCTAGCTGTTTGGCGCTAATTGGAGATTCCAAGTGTAACCAGGTCCTTCTACACCTAAGTGGGGAATACTCTCAGAGCTGTAGTGTTTTCATCCATTCGGACGACATAACCTAGCCAGCTTAGTCACTGTCTCTTAATCCGCTGAACTATGTCAATGTCGTCGTACATCTCATATAGCTCATTTATGGTCAAAGGACCATAAATATTCCGCAGAATCTTTCTTTCGAAAACTCGTAACGTCGACTAATCAGATGTTGTTTGTCATCGTCCATACCTTTGCTCCATATAGCAGGACGGGAATAATGAGTGACTTATAGAGATTGGTTTTAGTTCGTCGAGAGAGGACTTTACTTCTCAATTGCTTACTCAGTCCGACGTAGCATGTGCTATTCTACGTTGGAATTCGGGACTGACATTGTTGTTGCTGTTAATACTGGTTCCATGACGGACGAAATTATCTACGACTTCGAAGTTGTAACTGACAACAGTGACGTGAAAACCAAGTCGCTGTTTGATGGCAGGAGATATTTCGTCTTGCATCGTTCACTACCAGACCCATTTGCTTCATTCTGGAGAAAGCAGAACTCACGGCGCTGTTGTTGAGGCCAATGATATCAATACCATTATATAAAGGCAGCTTCTTTTCGTGCTATCAAAGCAGCTTTGAAATCGACGAAGAGGTGGTGCGCATCGATTCTTTTCACGGGAACTTTTGTGGATTGGGTAGGGCACACGTAAATTCCAATCGTCGGGCATGCTTTCGTCCGACCAAATTCTACAAATAAGCTGAGACATGCTCCTTATCAGTTCATTTCTACCGTATTTGAATAGTGGCCCCCGCCGCTTTGTTGTTCTTCGGACGGGTATGACCTGAGACTTTTAACCGAAAATATAGGTCAAGGTGTGAGATCACTAAAAATAATATTTCCAAACTTCAAGTTGACTTTATACCTAAAATATCGGCCAATATCTGAGTTATCTTAATTAAATTGAATGGTCGTGTTTTTCTCTTAACTGTACAGTTTTGTGCCTAAAATGAATAAAATCGAGTGAGAACTTGCCCTAGCTGCATACAAGTAATATCAGGATTTTCAAACATCCGAATGACTTTACTACTTATACAATATATTGTTGAAACTTAGAGGACATCAGTTTGGTTTTATAATATGTAGTAATATCAAAAATAAATAAAATCCGGTCAATACTACACCTATTTTCTATATAGCTAATAACAATTTTTCACACTTCCACTTGGCCTTATACCGCATATATCGGTACATATAGTAAGATATCTTGACAGAATTAAGTCAATGTATAATATTGGACATACTTTAGTTTTAATGCCAGAAACATATGAAAATATATTATACCACATATAATAATTTCGGTTATTCTAAAAAGCTTTATTATATTAATACTTTACTGCTGAACATGATTGGTGTGGGCCTAACCCTTGGTCATAACCTGTTATCCCTAATATCATCAATTGCAATCTCCTGTTTTGCGGTTTGCACACCAACTCAAAATATTAAATTTAGCCTCTTCGGCTAAAGTTTATGTCAGATTTGAAGTTGATTTTAATGGAATTTTCGCTGACGGCAAATAAAATATAGTTATAAAACTAATTAAGTCTACGATCTATAATAAAACTTAATAAAATACCATCTTTGATTGGAATTCCTTCACGATATCTTCAAATATTGAATGTTGAATTCTTTCGCTACATTTTTCAATACGAAGTTTTGCCGACACCTGAAGGTAACTATTTAGCCGAGTTTGATGCTTGCAAGTTGCAAGGGCGTAAATTGTACGGTTCTACACGAAAATAGCTCTTCCGTACTTATGTTATACACAAAATAACTAAAATAAAATTATTTTTTTGAGTAATTTTCTAGATTATTTTATATGTACAGTCATTGAAAGGTGAATATTAAAAATTATTGAAATAATGTTACATATAAAAACAAAAAGTCAATGTAAGAGAAAACTAAAAATTAATGATAACAACAATACGTTTTTATATTTGTAAGATATATAATGCTATATGATGATTTTTATATGATATGATAAATTTTAAACTCCTACTATTTTAATCACAATGTTTCACGCTTTTTCAAAACTCAATTGAAATCCTTTATTGAAGCATATTTGTAATCTGCATGCATAAAAAAATGTTTTCGTTTTACTTCTTTACTATTTTTCTCATTTTCCTTGTTCTGGTCGTTGTAGATAAGTGAATACCATTCAAAATAAATTACGTATACGCTCCACGCTCCGTAGCTGGGATACACACGAACACACATACATATTACCACATACCCACTACCAATGGCTATAAAAACAAAATCAACAATGGCAACAAAGATGACTCAAAAACAGCAATGTAAACAAGAAGAAGAAGATCAACAACAGCAACATCAACATCAACAAAAACAAAATTCGAATTATTCACATCGGTTGCATCTTCATTTGGGAACAACACCGTTTCAGCTGCAAACCGTTGCAATTTCAATGGTTGTTATTATTTTTGGATTACTTTGTACTGCGATTTGTGTCAGTGGGGTAAGTGAATTATAAACAAAACACACCGAAAATATATCCATGTGAATAGTTGATACATACACTTACTAATAGACATACATATATGTATATACTGTTGATTATTAAATCGCAACTGCCCTCGCCATCCCACACGTTTTTTTTTGTTTTTGTTGTAGCCATTTGTGGCTTGCTTGCATTCGTGTGAAAGTGAGTTTGCGCATCCATCGCAACGTCAGTGCAACAGATCAGCGCATCACAATCACCAAGCACGAACACATCTACAAATAAGTCTATCTTCATTCGCTTAGTGCCATCAACTGATGCGCCGATGAGTCCCTTTGTAACATACACTTACATACATATATATGCATATGCATATATATATATATATATGTATGTATGTCAGTGCGGCTCAACCCGCCAGCCGTCTGTCTGCTGAGTTGTGCGCCTGTTTCTATTTGCCAATCACCTCTTAAAGTTGATTGCAAAGATTCACTCTCGGTTACTCTGCTATTCATCCGTGCAGCTCCAATTTGGCGCAATTGATCGAATGAACGACCAACATTCACGATTTCAATTTAATGCCATTGTGTTCCGATCATTTCCCTCGGTATGAAAGCAACAACCAACCAAGTATGAGTAGCATATCAAATGATGAGCACTTGTATTTTGCCTTTTTACTGTACGATTTTTTGTTGTTATTGTGTTTGGCGGCGGTTTGTTGAAGGCCATTCAATAGATTATTTAACAATTTTATTTTCATTTATTATTTTCATTTAATAATAACTTATGCAATTTGACACTTGACGTCGATAACTGATTTATCGGTTATCAGCTTAAAGCCCAAAATAAACTTTATGAAAGGGAAAAATGTACGATGCAAGTAACTACAAATCAGAATAGCTAAATATGTATGTTTTAAATATAAAAATTGTGTAGACTTATTCATAAAGCTCGGGAAGCAAAGATTTGGTTTGGCTTTTTGGCACAAACTTGGTTCAACTTTATTTGGACACTGCCAAAACAAGGGATGTCGTTGAATGCTAAATGGGTTAGAGTGTTCTCCAGATAAATGATTACTTATTATCATTGTTGTTTTTGCCGGTTTAGTACGCTTAAAAATTAACCATATTGGATAGCTCAAATTGGGTCAAATATGCAAGGTAATCGGATCGAAGTGTTTTGTGCTGACTACTCAAGTTGTTATTCATATCAAAATATCCTGTGGTCTCAATTACCTTGTCAGCTCTTTTATTACCATTTATGTTTCTATGGGAGAGAAAACAGATAATGAAGATGCTACATATACCTGGTAGGTAGCATAACTCCAGCTTGTAGTTACAAAACTATTCGGCAGCTATGCGCTGTGCTATTTGGGCCTGTCATTGTAGACTAAGATAGTTTCGTTCCCTTCAAAGTACCACTCGTATCTTAAAATAATCTATTTAAATTCAACGTTGGAAGGTTTTAAAAATGGTTAAATCTTGGCACCAGGCATCTGATCAAATTTGACTGAACGCTGACTGACAAGCAAAAATCTACATTTTCATGTATTGGAATACACATTTTTATAACGTCTTCAAATAGGCTCCTAAGCCATTACAAGCATGGCAGCACTTAACCGTATTAAACTTCTGTTGGAGTAGTCTTCATTGTCTTTAGCAAATTTTGGTTTTCTGGTTATTTTTGGAGCGCCATTCGCTAGGTTGTTGGAAAGTGTTGACGTCATATTTGTACATAAAAGTCTTCTCACCAGTAATGAGGCTTTTGATGTGTATAAGGTCTTCAGCTACGTTGTTGTCAAGCGTCTCTCTTGATCGACGTCTGTTTTGCAAAAGATTCAGGTCTTTTGGTTTTTTAACCCAAATGTGTTGAATCTATTCATAAGAGATGCTGAGATCTTCCGTATTCTCTCGGCTGCCAACATAGATAAACGTTTTGCATGAAGCAAGTTTTCGATGACTTCACGACCTCCTCTGAATAATGTGTGCCCCCCAAATACTTGTGATTGTAATAAAGTAGAGTGCCCAAAACATTTCGGTGACATTTTCAATGATTTCTGTAGCCATTTTTCAGTTTTTTCCAAAGTAAAAATGGCCAAAAAACAAAATTTTCAGTCAAAAACAAAAAGCTGCTGGATTCGTACTAATTGACATAAGGAGATCAAATTTTGCCATACACGAAACAAAAAAATGTTGTACCAATTTAACAGATTCGGTCCGAGCTAAATTTGTTCAGATGGTATAAACTCTGCTATAGCCACGACTTCAGCCTTTATATTCTATAAAACATAGAGTTCTCCTAAAACACAAGAAATTTGTTTGCCTGTATCACATATCAAAAACCATTTCTCCTATTATTTGCTGGAATAATTGAATATCAATATTACTTAAAAATCCTTTATACAAGTATATGAAAATCATTATCGATAACTTTCGAAAAAGTTCCTTTGTCATCACTTTGACTAATATTACTGAATTACATATTTCCTTTTTTATATTTTGCCTAAAGGGATATTCTATTCACACAGTCTCGTCTGTCATAATTTCTATATTATTATTCATAAAAATATTATATGTATATTATAAGAAAAAATCTAAAAATACCACACGAAATTCACGAAACTGCGAAACATGTATGTATGTATGTGACCACATTCCCTTTCAACCAAACTCTTTTGCTTACATTTGCTTGAAATTAGCCCACACATAGTATTAGCATGTAGCCCGCTTTGTACATGTGCTTTACGCCTGGGAAAATGCATGAATGCAACAATTACGCCAAAACTGTCAACATTGATAACTTAATACGGTAAACACAGTTAGTCCGCCTTTGTTTGGCGCACATAAACACCTCGGCCGGTGTTGGCTAAAAACTGTTTATGGCGACATGGACAGTTAGTTTGTATAACTGGTTACTTACTGACTAATACTAGTTTTGGAATATATAATTTGCTTTAGTGATGCTTCTAGTTATTATGGAGATATTTCAGCTAAAATTATTAGTATAGTAATGTGGTATTCAGAAGTGGGTATTTGCAAGAAAAATGCTAATTATGGCTGCATCGAAGCTATGATATTCTTTACAGATGCATTTTTATAGCAATTACTTACATATATAACTAGATCTAAAAACAATTATTAGCAGTTTTGGACACCTATAAAAATTATATAGTACCTACAAATAATCAGAGTGTCGAGATGAGTCGATTTAGTCATGTCACATTTCTAACAAATATCTTATTTTCTGAGAGGAACATAATCGAATCAATTCCCCTACTAATCCAAAATATGCTTGACTACAGCATTTTACCAACTGGTCTCACCTCTATGCGCATAGGCCACACTCTCATATGTGTACACATGTCTTAAGTGATTGCACAAATTTGTCTCTTTTGTCTCTTGTTTGAGTGATAATCATCGCCTGCTGAACTCCCACGCACAGTTGCGACCATCACTACTGCAACACTAATAGCTTTAATGAATATGAACAGCCGCAACGGCCGCAACAATAACAAGAGCAAGGAAAAAGACACGAAAAAAATTAAAGAAAATTATAAAAGAAAAAAAAAAAACAACCGTAAAGTAACCGCAACATCACGAAGAAACTGAAATCACTCACAAGCGGCAAGCGAAAAAAAGTTGTATAAAGAGCGTCAACAACAATCACACCAGCCACCAGCCACCAGCAACAATTACAAAAGGAAATAAGCTGCATTCGTGCAATATTGCAAGCGAAGAGAAGATGCAAGTGATTTTGAAATGTTGCAAGCTATTTGCTAATACTTTTCATACAATAGCATGTTTTTATGGCTTTCGAGTGTGTCTTCTGCTTTGCTGTTCTGCGACAGTGGGGGTGTTTGTTTTTATTGCGCCGTCCACATTGTCGTTGCACTTGCAACATTGAATGCGTCGAGTGGTCGAAATGGGCGTATCAACGCTGTTGTTGTTAGTGGCGCGTTGTTGCGGGTAATTTTGCAGCCAAGTGCTTATACACCGACTCTTTCATTCATTACTCAATTAGCCTTGATGCAATTTTGTCGGGCCAGACTGTGAAATTACGTAGAGTGAGGCAATTGCCTGTAATTAACTGTAATTCGTTTCATTTACAACTTTAGCAAAATCCATTTCTTAAGTACAATATATCTATCGCTTAAATTATTAGCAAAAATTTTGTATGTAAGATGTTTCCGTTTGACGGTTAAAACATACTTCTTATGCAAATTGCAACTTGAATTGCATTGGATCATGTGTACATTAGATTGACACGAATAATAGTTATTTTTTGGAAAATGTAGTTAAAATAGCTAATTTATCTAATAAAGAATATGGTTCTGTTGGCTGTCGTATTCTTTTTAATTTGACGACGCGCTTACTATATATGTCACCAAACAGTCACCAGTTAGTATTACCATAATGTTCCTGCAGTCTCTTCTATTGAATGCCGTTAGGAATTTTGTGTAATTTTTTTGCACATGACTTTTGCAGTTTTGCACCCAGGTAGTTCGTTCCATCGGGTTTTGATTTTCTTTACCATGCTTCTAGATCGAAGTAGAATGGACAATGCATGGGTTTTCCAATGTTGATCACCTCTATTACATCAACTTCCCTTTTAGAGCTAGATTTCGTCCTATTTGTACCGCATAACGCTCTATATATTATTTAGCTCCAAAATATTTTCGTCATTATATTCTTAAAACTATTTTCAGTTTCTTATTTAAAGTCATTAATCTGCTGTTATGGAAATTTATATATATATAATATTTTAACCAGATTTCAAGCTAGGCTGCATTGAGCCAACTTAAGCATCCTAATGGGAGCTGCTGAGCTTTCAGCGAATCTTGGTTGTTTCGGTTTTGGGTCATTTTTTGCGTGATCTTTACTAAATTTTTGGACAGTCTGAATGTTATATTTGCAAACCCTCGTCTCGTCACCAATAATAAGGCGTTTCATGAATGTAGATTCATTAGGAAGTTGTCAAGCATCTCTTTTGCGATCTCACTCAACACCAGTTTTCAAAAGATTCAGGTCTTTAACGAAAAGGTGTCGAGTCGATACATAAGAGTTGTCAAGATCATCTTGTATCTCTCTGAAAGCAATATGATGGGTTGAAGCATTGTTTCTTTAACTTACCGATGTTATCGTCAGTTACAATGGTGGATGAACAACTCACATGAATCAAGTTTTTGATGACTTCATGATCCTCACTGAATACTTTTTGCCACTTAAATCATTGAGCTCTTGATAAAGTAGACTCCTCTGCTGTAACATTTTCAACAGTAGCCGTGATTCCATTGGAAACACAAAATTTCAACAAACTCGTTGTTCAATTTTTTTCCATGGTAATAAATCGTTGGACAAAATAATGAACAACTGTATAGTTATTCAATGTAAAAGAAGAGTGACCTTTCGGAGGATAATAACTGAAGATTTGTGAAGAGGAGAGAGACTGACTTATAAGTTAAACAAAAAATCACCAAAACCAAAAACCATTAATCTTTTCAGTCAAATTATACAAATGTTAAAATATTTTGCTTTTCGACAATTGTGCTATATATTGAGTACAAACCCGGGATAGGATACTCTCTTATATATTTCTTAAGTTTTGCTAGATCTTAGATTATTTAAAGCAAATTCTTCATAAATCTTAACTTATATAATTTTCTGGAAATCAACACTGACTTAAAAAGTAAGGAACTAAGTTCGGGTGTCACCGAACATTTTATTCTCGCATGATAAAGTGATAATCGAGATTTCATTATACGTCATTTACATATTTTTCAAATACCGTATTTGTGTAAAGTTTTATTCCGCTATCATCATTGGTTCCTAATGTATACAGAGAAGGCATCAGTTGTTCAAAATAGCGTTTTTGGAAGAAGGCGTGGTTGTGAACCGATTTCACCCATATTTCGTAATGTCATCAGGGTGTTAAGAAAATATTATATACCGAATTTCGTTGAAATCGGTTGAGTAGTTCCTGAGATATGGTTTTTGGTCTATAAGTGGGCGACGCCACGCCCATTTGCAATTTATAAAAAAAGCCTGCCATTTCTTCCGTAAAATTTAGTGTTTCTGACGTTTTGTGTTAGTCGGTTAACGCACCTTTAGTGATTTTCAACATAACTTTTGTATGGGAGGTGGGCGTGGTTATTATCCGATTTCTTCCATTTTTGAACTGTATATGGAAATATCTGAAGAAAACGACTTGTAGAGTTTTTGGAGTTTCCGAGATATGTACAAACTGACTTTTCCAAAACAATTGCGTATATGCCCCTCCCTAATGCGATCCTTTTAATTTCATTTTAAATCTTTATTTATGGCAAAACCAAAACACTTTAATTTTCGGTTTCCGCCATTTTGTCAGTGGGCGATTTTGCCCATCAAACCTTTATATACGTGTACCAAGTTTCATCATGATATCTCAATTTTTACTCAAGTTACAGCTTGCACGGACGGACGGACAGACGGACGGACGGACGGACAGACGGACAGACAGACATCCGGCTTTCGACTCTACTCGTCACCCTGATCACTTTGGTATATATAATATATCTGACTCTTTTAAGGATACAACAACCGTTATGTGAACAAAACTATAAAAAATATATTTATTATACCTAAATTTAAGCACTTAAGCATGCACATCCCATGATATGTCAAAAACTTTTGCGCACCTATGAATGACACATATGTACATATGTACATACACTGAAATTGTTGGTTTTTTGTTGTCACTTGTAATTGTATGCTTTTCATGGTTTCATACGCACGTGATTGACAGCTCCAGTTGCATAGTTCGGATATTACAATTACCATTGGGAACTCATGTACTAAATGAGCTAGATGTGTAACGACTAGTGCAGAAAAAAGATCAAAACGTAGCTTGCAGCTTTGGTGGTTTGGTATGGACTTGAAATAACTTTTGTAAATATATTGTGTAATTAAGCTTTGAAATACTCCCCTATGCACTGCCGACCTAAAAAATCGAAAGTCATCTTCGATTGTCGACTTCTTTTTTCGCTAACTTTGAGATATACCCACTTTATACTTGGCATGCAATAATAAAGTTAAACAACTGAATTAGATAAAAGAGATAATCTCATCTAAGAGGTATAAAAAATTACAATTTTAAATAATTTTTATAGTTTTGCAACATGTTGCTACAGAGTTTAATAGTTTTGTTCACCTAAAGGTCGTACTAATCACGTCAAAATTAGAAGAAATACAGGGGTTGTTCGGAAAGTAATAGGACTGATTTTCTTCCGCCGCGACTGTGTTCGGTAGAGGGCGTTCATAGCTAACAAACGAGCGGCTGGTCAGTTGTCTCCAATCACTCTGTGAGTTGTGCAAGCCAAAAATGCAGCGTTCGTTATAGCAGAGGTATGCGATTAACTCGGTAAATCTGCGCCAGAGACGTTTGATATGATCTAGCAGGCTTATCTACATGTTGCTTTAGCAAGAAGTGGTAAGTTTCGGCGGCACCAGGCCTTTTTGGAGGGCCGGGAAGAGGTTCTTCATGTTGTGAGTAAATCCAAAGTGAAAACGATGCTCATTGTCTCTTTTGACAGCAAAGGCGTCGTCCACCATGAATTTGTTCCTCTTGGACAAAGCGTCAACGCCAAGTTTTACGTGGAAGTTCTCAAGAGACTCAAACGAAGTGTCAATCGGGACCGACAAGACATTACAGCCGATTGGAAGTTGCACCACGACAACGCCCCGGCTCAAACCGCCTTTTTTGTGAACAGCTACCTAACCAAGGCCGGCATCTCAACGTTTCCGCAGCCGCCCTACAGCCCAAATGATCGGTTGTGTTATATGCGGCTCCAATATGGATCCAGGCGCTAGGCATCAAAGTATATGCCAGACAAATAAACACAGTGCACAGGCTGTCGGCACTAAGAGTTAACAATTTCAAGCGATGCTGCTGAAATAATAGCCAGTATGATGCCCATTGATATCCAGGGTGATGAATACGAGCGAGTGTACAAATTATCAGAGCCAACTACAGAAGCCAAAAGAAGAGAGAGAGTGAAAAGCTTAACTATATGGCAGCAGCGGTGGCAAACCTCACTCAAAGGACGGTGGACCTACAGACTCATACCGGATATCCATTCCTGGATCGACAGACGACATGGATACCTGGATTTCCACCTAACCCAAATATTAAGTGGACATGTATGCTTTAGAAGCTATCTATACAGATTCCAGCACGACATTAGACCGAATTGTCCGTCGTGTTCAGAGTGCTGTGAAGACTCTGAGCATGTTTTCTTTTATTGCCCGCGCTTTATAAGTGCAAGAGAAAAACTTAAAACTACACTCGGTGGTAGTTTTACGGTGGAAAATTTGACGACACTCATGTGTCAGTCCACTGAGAACTGGAGAGCTGTCAGCGAAGCGGCAGCCTCAATCATGACAAAACTGAGACATATAGACCAGAGTAGGCGTCCGTCAGTCCGTGCAATAGAAGAGACTTAAATGTCTTATCACTCCCACGAAGTAATACTTAATCAGGTGGTTCCGTGGGAGAGTCTGGAGTTGAGAGTAGGTTAGGTTTAGTGGATTAAAGTTCCGCACTCCGGCTTTTGATGCTTCCCCCTACTTAAAAAAAAAAAAAAAACAGCCCAGATGTGGCCCCTCGAACGTTTTTTTGTTTCCTTGCCTGAAAAGGCCGATGAAAGGGGATCCAAGCAGCATGCAACCGAAAACCTCATTCATGGGGATAACCTTTAGTCGAGCTCAACTAGAAGTCAACATGAATTCGCGAAAAAAATGGTGTGAAAAAATAAAGGCTACTACTATGCCCAAATGGAATAGTCCAAAATGGAATAGTTCTCCGTTAGTGTTGGCTAACATAAATTATTTGCATGCATATGCTTTGGTTTTACGCTCATTTACTAATATTAAGTTGCATATATGTATTTATGTATGCATACGAATATTATAAGTTTCATATATGTACATATCTATGAATAGCAAAAATACATAGGTTAGACACCTCTACCCATCGTACGGTACGCACGGTTTTCTAAATATCCGAAAAATTTATATCCGAAGTGAAATAGTTTCTATTCAAAATCTGATAGTCATTTGGACTCGGTTTTATACTTCATAGGGATAACCTTTAGTCGAGCTCAACTGGTAGTCAACATGAATTCCACAAAAAAATGGTGTGAAAAGACAAAGACTACTACTATGCCAAAATGGAATAATCCAAAATGGAATAGTTCTCAGTTAGTGTTGGCTAACATAAATTATTGGCATGCAGATGCTTTGGTTTTACGCTCATTTACTAACATTAAGTTGCATATATGTATTTATGTATGCATATACATACATACATATAAGAATAAATCTTTTTTCTTTTGTTCTTCGCATCCAATTTGAAATTCTAATTTACAGTACTAACTATAATACTAGGTACCTAGTGTATATACTAGGTGTCAGGCCTATGTGCATACATGCATTTATATACATATACAATTTTGTACACCTAAACATTTGCTTATTTTATCTGTGATATTGATATTGCATGGCGTAAAGCACATTGTTTTTGTTGCCCAGTTTTTGTCATGCAAAGTCAAATATTAGCGCCGACGAATCCATCACGTTGGAAGCGTTCTGTTGTGCTTGTGAATATGCAGATAAGCAGATATACACACACATGTGGTTACATACCGATATTTTAGGCTTCCATGCAGATTTTGTGTTGTTGCGTACATGCAAAAATTTGTCTATTGAAGGTCATTTTTAATGATGTTAAGCAATTTTATTATTTCCACTCTTTGCACACTTACACTTCATATGTGGTACTCGTATATCACAAAATGCAGGCTTAATAAAACTTCAAAAAAAAAAAAAATTATGCAATGTTCGTGTGTTTTTGTTTTGTAAAATTATCATCCATATCTAATTTTTCTTTTTGCAGCAAGTTGACGGCTACACAGCAGGCGTTGATTATCCTGCCTATGAATCGGTGCCCAAAGGACTTTCATTCAAATGCAGAAATCGGCTGCCAGGTTATTACGCTGATACGGAGACGCGTTGTCAGGTAAATTTCTAGAAAATTTCTATTGAATATTAATATATGTATACTACATCTCCCATCTGTCTCGAACGAAAATTGTATTCTGTGCTGCAATGTTGATTGCTAAAGCCTTTTAATAACGAAATTAAGCCTTAAAGAAAGAATTTGAAAAGTTCGATCTGTAATATAATATAATTTTCGATTCATTTCGATCGTTTGTCATATTAGTGATTTCGGAAAATGGAGAATAAACCGCTAAATATTTAATTATTCATCAATATTTATTCAAAATATCTTCCCGAAAGATGTAATACACTTATGCCAACGATTTTTCCAGTCCTCGAAACACTTTTCATAAGCACTTTTTGGAATGGTCTTCAGCTCATTCAGCGAATTTTGTTTTATCTCTGCGATCGACTGAAAACAAATTCCACGGAGCGGCGATTTCAGGTTGGGGAACAAGGAAAAATCACACTGAGCCAAATCTGGTGAATACGGTGGTTGATCGATGGTTTTCATTCCGTTTCGGCTTTAAATTCGTTCACAATCATGACTCGATGCGATGGTACATTGTCATTGTGTAAAATCCATGAATTGTTCTACCACAATTAGGGCCGTTTTCGATGGATGTTCTCGCGCAAACGCCTCAATACAGCCAAATAGAACTCCTTATTGACTATCTGTGCCCCTGGAACAAATTCGTGATGGTACCAAACTGCGTATATCGAAAAAAATAATGAACATCACGTTAATTTTTGAGCCACTTTGGCGTGTTTTTTTGATTTCGGCTTGTGTTTTCCCTCCACTCCGTTGATTGTTGATTTGTTTGTTTATCAAACTCATAAACCCATGTCTCAACGACAGTTATAATGCTCTCCATGAATGTGGGATCGGAATTTACACGATCAAGCATGTCCAAAGAGACCTTGTCGAGCAAGAACGCGTCTCATACCCAAAACATCATCATATTTGATTTTGTAATTTATGATGGTTGTTTATAGGGACATTTTTATCTGAGTAATGTACTTCGACATTTTTAAAAAATAATGACAAATTATCAAAATTTTATTGAAAATCTCAAAGACAAGTCATTAGGTTATACAAATAACGACAACACGCTAATAATGGTAGCTTATCTTTTTAAAGGGTTCAAACATTTCATATCATTATGGATACAAACTGATATACTAATTTATTTTACTAAAGTTTATGGTATTGACTGCCACTACCAGTAAATGCCAACGAATTATTTATTTCCTAGTACTCGAATAATTTTAACTTTTCTTGCATTTAATCATTTAGGTCTGGCATTGGTGCCTGCATTCGGGTCATCAATACTCATTCATATGCCCCAACGGTACTGTTTTCAATCAAGCTGTACGTGTATGTGATTGGTGGACGAATGTCAATTGCCCAGTGGCAGAACAATTGTACAAAAACAACGATGAACTATACCGTACCACCGAACCAAATCCCGAACAGAACCTCTGATATAAGGCCACTCAAGCCATAAATCAAACCAGTTTATTGAGCCAGCCAAAACAAAATTATCAATATCAGACACAGCAGCAGCAGCAGCAAGCGAAACAACATCAACGACAGCAGCAACTGCAGTATGCACAACAACAACAACAACAACAAAGACAAAGAAAACCAAAAGAATTTCAAATGGAAGATGCCTATTATGATGCGCGTGAAATTAATGGCTTGAGTGAGCTAACCATATCAGAATATGGGCAAAAACAATTGCGGTTCAATAAACAACAACAGCAACAGCGCCAACCACAATCACAACATCAGCAACAATCACAGCAGAATTCTTTGCTGACCACTCATAATTTACCAAAAAGTAGTTTTAGAGGCAACATCAAATACTCACAAAATAATGGCAATACTTACTCGGATGGTGGTAATAAATATAGTAACAGCAATAACAACAACAACAACAACAACCATAATTATCAATATAAGAGCAATAGCAGTAGTAGCAATAAGAATAAGAATAACATTGGCTATAGCATATCAAATCAAATTGGTGGCACCAACGATCGCAGCTTGAATAGTCGAAATCATAGCAACAACAGCAATAGCCACAGCCACAACAATAATGCACAGAGTAAGCAGAGTAGAAATAAAAGCACATCAACCAATGCCAATAATCTGGATAACGATGAACTTAAAGACTACAAGAGTAAGATCAAAAACAAATACAACATCGACTATGACCATTCGCTGGATGATGAGTATGAAATAATCGAGGCCATCGAATAAATGTGTCGCTGCAAACGTTAGCTTCGCTAAATGATGAACTTGATGATCTTGCTTTGACGATGGGACGATGTAACGATGGCGTTGGTGCTAGCGATTATTGGTGTGTCGGTAGCAATTTTCAGCTGTTCGGACCCTTCATGCTCCCAGTGTTCTCAATTAGCTTTGTTTGTTTTTTTACCTGGGTGGATTAGCTGATAAGTTTTTACTTGGAGTAGTTTTTCACACGAAATTCTTATTTTGTTTTATTGTTTTTTATATTTTTGTATTTTTATTGATTGTTTTCTTGTTTAAATGATAAACTTCCTAGTTTTAAGTTGTAAAAATTTTTTATACTTGTTTTTTATATTTGTTGACAAATTATTTTCAAATTCATTGTTTATATAAAATGTGTTGGAAATAAATAAGTAAATGTTTTTTATACAAACTAATTTTGTTTACGTTTCAAAATAAGAAATCCGCTAGAGAAACGTTCCGTGAGATTAATTGTGTTTTGGGGGATGGTACTCTATCGACACCATGTATAAGCCAGCCGTCGGAATATCTGTGACGACGAATACCGATCAAATCATGGAAAACATCGAGTTAGACCGGCATGTGGCATCTCGTGACATCGCCCAGAAGATGGGAGTTAGTCACCAAACCATTTTAAATCATCTGCAGAAGGCTGGTAAAAAAGTTTGATGTTTGGGTCGTAGTCGAAGGCGGGTGAATCGTCCCAAACAGTGGTCAAGCCGAGATTGACGGCCAGGAAGGTTTTGCTCATCCACTATGAGCCGCTCCCATATGGCCAAACGCTTAATTCTACCATCTACTGCGAACAACTGGACCGCTTAAAGCAGGCGATCGACCAGAAGCGTCCAAAATTGGCCAACAGGATGGGTGTAGTGTTCCACGAGGACAACGCCAGTCCACACACTTCGTTGATGACTCGTCAGAAGCTAAGGGAGCTCGGATGGGAGGTTTTATCGCATCCACCATATAGCCCGGACATAGCGCCAAGTGATTACCACCTGTTCCTGTCCATGGCGAACGCCCTTGTTGATGTAAAGTTGAACTCAAAAGAGGCTTGTGAAAAGTGGCTGTCCGAGTTCTTCGCAAATAAGGAGAGGGACTTCTACGAGTGCGTATTTTGAAGTTGCCGTCTGGTTGGAAACATATTATCGAACGAAATGGCGCATATTTGAGCTAAATCCGATCACTGTAACACTTTTCATAAAGCATTGAATAAAGAGCAAAAGCGGAATATGAGGAATAAGCGACTTGGCCCATGTTCTTGACCGATATCATTCATAGTCAGCGCCAAACCATATTATGTTAAAAAACACATTTCCATTTCATATTATTGAAATCTCACAATTCTTGACCATTGACCAATATACATAAACGGTTTGAAGTCAGCTGGAAGGAAAGAAAAAAATAAATATGTATGATCATTTTTTTTGGGTTGATTACAACAACTTTTGACATTAATCATGTATACTAGAGAAAATGTTTCCATTATTTATGAAAACAACTGCCACACTGACCGTTATATTCAGCATAAAGTCAACCGGAAGTTCAATAATATAGATATAATGAGGTTAGGAGAACTTTTGACCAGATTTTACACCTACTATTAGGAAAATATTCCCTCAGAATTTTAATAATAAATATCAGAGTTGTCCTGTAATTTCAGTAAAATATCAGTTATATGCGCTGTGGTTCACATATTCGCTATCAGGGGCCTTACCTACATATTTAAAAACTGAGTAGTAAGTGAGTTTCTAATCCGATTTTACCCATTTTCCAATTACCATCGAAAACTTTTTCCTCAGAAAATATGGTTGATTTAGTAGTTTGCGAGTTATTTATTTTATATTACACCTTTTAGGTGCGGGGCCAGACACACTTTTTCAAATTTTTTCAAATTACAGATGTCCCTTCCTAATGCGATTCCTTGGGCCAAATTATGGCACGTACCATATACATATGTTTTCTATTGATGGCGTTTTGTGGGCGTGGAAATGGTTCGATACCGCACATCTGCAATACCAACCTTCTGATGGTGTCTAGAAATATCTGCACCAAGATATCTCTATTTTTATCCAAGTTATCAGTTGCACAAATGAACGGACAGGCATACAAACATCCGGATTTCAACACATTATCATCACCAACTCTACATATATCTATCCCGATTAGTTTTAGGTGATAAAAGATATAGGTGACCAAAACTATTTCACTATCCAGCAACTTGTTCCGAGAGTATGAAAGCAAATAAATGAGAGAAGTGGAAATCCAATTGTAATTACTTGTACATTTTTGTATTCACAAAGTACTTCAAATTCGAGCACTGTAATTTATTTTTAAAAGATTCTGATTTCAAATCGTATGGCAACTCTTAACAGTTTTTTTTTACAAATTTGCTGAAATATATTACATAAAAGCAGTCAAATGGAATTTTGAAATGTCTACACATTTTAGAAAATATTATATATCGTTCAAAACTCCGTTATAAATGTTAATAATAACAAAATGTATATTTTTAGGCGCTATAACACCAATAAAGCTTTCCTATAACAAAGCTTTATCAAATGCTTAAAACA
This sequence comes from Bactrocera neohumeralis, assembly GCF_024586455.1. Taxonomy (NCBI): domain Eukaryota; kingdom Metazoa; phylum Arthropoda; class Insecta; order Diptera; family Tephritidae; genus Bactrocera; species Bactrocera neohumeralis. The sequence goes on from NC_065923.1 coordinate 20,943,672, forward strand.
GGTGATCGCATTTGTTGTCAAAAAGCAACTTTACTGTTTGCTCTCATTGGATCTTTACTAGCGCTCTTTCACAAATTGCTGAGTAAGCATTTTATCCAACATAAAACTCAACTCATATACGCTCTTTTAATTCAGCTACTTGTAAGCGCGCTCAGTTTAAACAATTTCCAGTTGTCAAAACACGAAAAGCCAAACATCAGTCGCCGGAGCAACACTTTCTTACTACGTAAGATGAGCAACAAAATAATTTTAAATTATTAATTGAGATTTTTAAGAGATTCTCTAAACTGTTACAAATTGTGTAAGAATAAAGTAAAAACTGTTTAATAGTTTTATATTTATATATTATATTTTATATATAAATATTTTCTAATATGAAAAAGTGTCGAGCCAGTAGAGCATTCAGTGAGTGATTCAAGCCGAATTTCGTAAACAAAAAAAAGCTATTTGACAATGGAAAAAAGTCTCTTTTGGCATGTGTAGCATATGGGCATATGGTGCACATTGATATCGATATACATACTATATATATAGTATGCATGAATGGAGTAGATAGAGTGTGCGAAAATTCCAGTAGCTTATTCAGTAGTCGAAGCTTACACATAAAAATTGCAATAAAAGCATACCATATGTATGTACATATGTGTGTGTGCATACAATTCAAAATATTTAGCAACGAGTGCGCACAATGTGGGTGGGCGTTCAAAGCTCACATTCTCCGCCGACAGAAAACTTCAAATGCGATAACCCAAAAAATAACCGAAATGATTTATCAGCTAATGAACTTATTATGCCTCACTTAATTAGCCGAAGGCATACATAATGCCCGTATTATGGTTGCTACACCTTCGGTTAACTAAAAAGTGACACAAATTTTAACGACGTGATTGGGGTCTATTGGTATACCAATATACGTGTATATACGCGGGAGTGTGTGTATAACTCTTTCAACAAACCGGTAGTGAATGCGTTCACGTTAACTGCACAACTGCGCATGTGTATCATACTAATTCAAATGAGTTACACTAATGTGTCAAAACTGCGGCAACGAGTCATTGAGTAGTGGGCTAACTCTGTTTGCACGCATACACACATTCTTGTATAAACTCTATATACACTAATGTAGATAGAGAGGGCAACGAAGATATGTGCTTCACATGCATGGCTTTGCGCGTATATGGTCCAACGTTCACCCACATTTTTTTGGGTTAACTATAGCCCGTTGTAGGGTAGTGAAGCCACAAACAAAAAGAGCTCAACAAATTGAGCAAAACAAATAATACCCAAAAGCATCCAGAAATATATACATATGTATGTATATGTGCGTGTGTGCATGAAGAAAAAGGTATAAGTGAAGTCAAAGCCCGCATGCCGAACAAAATAACAATATTGCTTCAGTTATTATGTAATTTTGTGCATATGTGCCCTGTAGGGAAAATTTATATTAATGAAAGTATATTTGTTATGTTTAATTTATTTATGTTTGTTTTTTTTTTGGAATATTATATTACATAAAATTTTTTAATTGATTTATTTTTTTATCTTATAAAAGTATAAAAATTTGTAAAACATTTAAAATCAGCGGTGCTTTATGTTTGAGTTTACTTTCGTATTAAGCATATTATTTTGCAATTTTTAATTCGAAAGGGAACAAGTCTGCTGATCACTGAAAGCATTCACAAACATACCTTAACATCATTAAATGTGTAATCTTTAAAAACACCTTCGAATTCAGTCTTGACATTTTGTCACTTAAAAGCCAAGTAAAGCATATTAAGTCAAGACACATGAGTTCAAACTCAAAATCACTTTGGAAAATACTGCCTACGCGACGTGATGATCAACGTTCGCAAATCGATGACAAACTTTTTTTAGCAAGTATTTTAAAAAATACAGAAGGTATCTAGTGGAGAACACTTTTATATGGAAAGCAATTGATATAACGGGCATAAAACTTTGAATTAATAGTTCATTTAGAGTACTCCATCTTATGACCAAAAATTGTCCAAATCCAACCAAAACTGTTCAAGACCGTAGGTACCGAATATGTGGACTCTAATGCCTATTATTGACTTTTGACCGAAAATATCGGTCAATGTATGAAATATGCAATTGAAACTCAGATAGAATCCTTTATTGACAATAGTATTTCTGTGTATCAAAAATTTGTTGAATCGGGTCTATACTTCCCTGAGCCCCCATATACGTAATATACAGATTTTCGAACTTTATACTGGATATATCGACCAATGTTTGAGTAATCTCAATGAAAATTACAGAACTTATTTTTCTCATAACAGTATATCTTTGTGATACAATTGGGGGAACACTTGACATACGCCCTATAAACCCATTACCAGGATGTTCAAACATCCGGCTGATTTTTCTCCATATGATTGGTGATTGAATGTGAGGTACCTTAGCGAACCCCACAGAACATTTATTTAGTATGTGGTATGATAATAGTTAATAGATATAAGAAATATATGTATATATAAAATATTCCGATCCTCTAATTGACGTTTTACATCTTAAGGTATTTCCCTGGCTTTGATTCTTACAAGTTGCAATACTATAAAATGTTCGGTTGCAACCGAACTCAGCTCTTTCCTACTTGTTTTTATTTGTATTTGAAAAATTGTCTGAAAATTTGAAGTTGATTGGCAAATAGTTTCGGAGAAACTATAACTGACCTCCAAAACTTTTAACGAGTTTTTATCGAAAGTCTGTTTTTAGAGTCGGTGAGAGAAACTTTTCCAAAGCGGCTGCACTGATCGTCTTGAAATCTTCAAGTAATGACCGAGGAAGAAAATTTTTAATAATAATTTTAATTTTTAAGCCACTCTGAAGCGTAAATTTTTTGTAAGATTTCCCTTTTTTTGAAAGATGACATTTTCTTCAAATATAAAATTTTTTCTAGTCTTCCGAACGATAGTTTTCGGATTTGAAGTTATTTTAAGTAGAAAGACACTTTTTCGGAAGTGCTGCTAAAAGATCACCTACAACGTTAAAGGAATTAAAATATTTTCAAAAGGAATCATCCATTAAATTCTGTAGACGTATTTTTTCTGACTTACCGATGAATATAATACCTTAATTGGTAGTGTGAAGCAGTGGTCCAAGAATGAAAACGCCTAGATCTGGTACAGAAACTGATGGAACGTTTTTTTTTTTTAAATAGTATTAGATAGATAGACGACAAAAAGAACTTACTCAAACTAAAAAAAAAACGTCTGAGGAAATTATTTCATTCGCTTAGACCTAAGTGTTTTATTTCTTTTGGTGAGATTGGAGGGAATCGTTAGAATGCCAGGCATTTGTCAATAAATATTAATAGAGTTATGAAAGTGCCTTCTTTTAATTCAATTGAAAGAGGATATCTTCTATAGTGATCCATATTCGAATCTTCATTTCTCTTCCTAAGTTCAGTTTATTCTCTTTAGTATTAAACCCCTCTCAATAGTTTAAATGCGCCTACTCATAAAAAGATACCTTGTCAATTGTTTCATTCGACGAAACAACGCGTCAATAATATTGACAAAAGTAGCAAAATAAACACTGTGAAAAGATTGCAAAGAATAACCTTGGTATTTTGCTATAAATATTTCTAGGAATTTTCGCTGATATTTTAAATTTTTCTTTGTTGCGCTAGTAATACCAGACGGTATTAATCTATATGCATACAAAAATATATCTACATCTTCTAAACTTAAGGACTATATATCTTTTGACCTTAATTAACATTGTTTACGATTTTTTTAATTTTATTATTCATACTCAACTCATTTCGAAGACGAAGAAGTTGAAAAGTATAAGAAGGAAAAATACAAAACAGCTGCCATTAAAGCACAACAACAGGCTTTGCCGGTACCGAACTGAAGGCAAGCGGCTTGTACTGCTTGCGACCTGCAAGCATTTCTGGGCATTATCGACCGGTTCCGAAACTCTTATATATGTATGTATATTAAAGTTTTATGTTTTTCTTGTACAAAATTTTCTTCTCGTGAAATATAAAATCGTTCAATAATATATGTATTTAAAAGAGCTGAAAATGAATTTTTATGGATATCTTTCTTGAGATTTCATTTGCTTCAAGGAGGCAGAATAAATGTTTAAATTCCACGAAATATTTGCATATTGAGGTTTTCTTATACGTCATGAGCATATTAAATGGATTAACAGCGAAATTTATAAAGGTGACAGAGCACAGATAAGCAATACATACATACAGATATCTTATTCCGGCAAGTCTTAATGTCCGAAAAATAATTATTCACAATTTTTATAAGAAGCTTTGCAGCAAATTATTCATTTAGTGTAGCTTAAAAGGACGACTCTTGGTGAATATTTAGTTATTTTCTGTTAATAAAAAAAATATATAAATTAACAACACTTTTTCTTTATAAATAGTAGATAAGAAAGTGCTAAGTTCGAATGCAGCCGAACCAAAAATAATTTTACAACTTTTATACTCATGTAACCAGTTGCTACGGAGTATAAGAGGGCTTTATGAATGCCGGTGTGAAAATTGGACGATGGGTGTGGCATCGCCCAATTTTTGTTGAAATCACATACCACGAGACCCGACCGGCCGATCCCAACTCTTGCTATATGACAGTGTTAAAATGGGCGAAATCGATCTATAACCACACCTACTTTCCATACTGCACAATTTTGAATACCATTTGATTCTTTCACTTTACAGTACACAAATCAAGAAGTAATTAATATAACGGGATACAATTTTAATTGATTCTTTTAAAGTATGCCTCCTTATGACTGAAATGTTGTCGAAATCCAATCAAACTCCTAGGTACCGAATATGTGGACCCCAGTACCTATAGTTGACTTTTGACCGAAAATGTCATTCAATGTGTGAGATATAGAATTGAAATTCACACAGAATCTTTTACTGACAATAGTAATTCTGTGTATTAAAAATGGTTTAAATTCCTGAACTCCCATATACCTAATATAAAGATTTTCGAACTTCCGTGTGACTTTACTCCATATATTGGTGTTTGTATGTGAGGTACCTTAATGAAACCCAGTGATTATTCTTTTAGTATGTAGAGTGATATTAGTTAATACCCCAACTCCCATATAACTCTGTGATCTAATTGAAAGGTATATTTTGTCCATTTCATCTCCTTCAAAGTCATCCCCTCCCGAGGCAATACACTTATGCCAACGAGTTTTCCCATCATCATAGCACTTGGAAAAATCCTCCGTCGTGATGGCCATCAGAGCCATCAGGTTTTGTATCCTCAATTGAGTCAAAACGGTTTCCTCGGAGTCATGTGAATTTGCTGAATAGCCAGAAGTTACACGAAGGTATATCAGGCGAATGCGGTGATCGCGGCACGAAATTAGTTGAAAATGATCACGAATAACCAATGCAGTATGAGATGGTGCATTATCGCACTTCTTTATTCAATAAATTCAGACAATGTAAAAATCGAAGAATTCACTTTTAGAGCCTCACAAAACGACGCGTTTCTCAAATACAAATGAATATTTTGACATGAAATTTAGCATAGATGTCACTAACAGTACTACCAACTTACAGAAAAATAATTTGTTCACAAGTTTGAAAAACTGTACACCAAGTATATTTAGTGCGCATATTTCAGTTCGGAGAAACGGAACAATGTTTGCTAATAAACATTAAAATTTTTTAAATAACTTTGCGGCAATTATACCAGATGTTAGGATCAAGAATTAATACTAATATCGCTTCAATAAAAGGCGACAATCTGTCTAATATTTCTCATTTTATCAAATAAAAAATGTAAATTGTCGAATTTCATTTTCAAATATTGTTGATCACCCTATTATCACTCTGAAATAACTTTATTTCTTAACAAAAAATAAACATTTATAATCTAATTAAATTAATTAAGTTTATATGCCACCCAAAAGCAAAAAGCAATAGTTTAAATTAAATATAATATTGCACGTGTACAGGTTTTAACCAAAACTAAAAATTAGTTCGATCAATGCGTAACGTGAGTTTTTAAAACTAAATTTAATTAAAAATTTTTATGTTGACATCAACGATACTAAGAGTATCTATTCTATAAATTTACTTTTAAATTACTACCTCCACCTTTTTAATTTCGTCATTCGATCCTGCAAATGTCCAAGCCTGAAGTTAATAAATAATCAAAAGACTTAAGCAACGAACTTCATTTACTTAAGGTGCTTACTACTGTAGAGTTTTCAAAAAATCGATTTTTTCACATGAACTATGCTTTATAGTCATATTTTTTTCAAAAAAAGACTTTAACGCACACGTTCATCTCTGCTATGTGGTGATATGTGAAACTTTAAACACGTTTTTGTCAAAACTAATTTTTTTCAAATGGCGAGGCAAATGACTTTGACAATTTTTATCCTGCCGAGTAAAATTTTGAGATTATCTCTAGAACTGGAATTTAGTTTATCTAGTAATATGCCTATAATTTTGGTAGGAATCAATATTTTCAAATTTTCATAGGTACTTCTGTTTGTATTCTCAAGTACAACATTGACTTTTTTTTGTCATAGGAACACAATTTTCGAGGCTAAAAGGCTCGCCTCAACGCGCTTAAAAAGAAACGATCAAAGAAACTTCGATTTTTTTATTATAGTCAAAAAAATTATCCAAAAACAAGTTAAGAAGGGCTAAGTTCGGGTGTAACTAAAAAATTTATAGTGTAGCAACTTTCAACGATCAAAGCCGGGGCATTTTTTTCGAACTTCAATATAAGTATTTATATTTGACAGATTGACTGATATTTCCGGTAAATAGTTCGAAATAGGAAATGGAGTCCACAAATTCGGTATCTGAATAGTTTTGATCCAACTTGGACAATTTTTGGAGGCGACACAACTCGACGGCACTATTCGTGCCAAGTTTTATCCGGATAGTTTGCTCTTGATTTGTATCCTGGAAAGTGAAAGAATCAGATGGAATTTAAAATTGTGTTGTATAAGAATTAGTTGTGGTTTTAGTCCGATTTCGCCAAGTTTCACTCTGTAATGTAACGATATTAAATAAGGTTTCGATTTGATTTGAAAAAAAATTTAAAAATTTTCAAAGAAATGACTGTTTGTGTTGACCCTGTTCCAACCGAAGCTTCTTTCTGTGACCACAACTAATAATTGGAGATTCATCTAAAATCATTCGAAAAAATGTTTTATCAACAGATAATCTCGTGCCCTGATTAAAGCTTTTTATATTTATACTTTAAGAAAATGCAAAATTTTTTGAAAATTCTGACAAGTCCTCACTAAGACTTCTATACAATTCACAAGGTTCTGAAATTGATTAACTAAAATAAATGCCTATTGCATACAGTTTTTTTCTAAAAAAAATAGTAAAAAATTTTTAAATCTCAAGCTTGTTTGAAATTTTTTTCAAATAAATTTTTTTATAAAACAATTTATATTACATAAATATAGTAAATAATTGCAAAAAAATTGTAATTTCTTCAAAAACTGCTTTTTCGTTGAAAAAAATTTTTATTTACGAAAAACTAAGTTTGTATATTACCTTAAAAAATGTTGCAAAAACTGAAGGAATGGTTTTAATTACCTTAGTTATAAATATTTGGCTTCCAACACCCTTTCTTACACCCCCTCATTTAATTTCATAATAATAAATATTAGGCCTATATCAAATTTATTTTTTAACATTACGGTAATTATCAGTGAGCTCAAAAATAATTTCAGTTTTTAAGAATTTTTTGGATAGTACATTTACTTTGTTAACTATTTAGAAAGTCTTTCAGAAATTATGAAAAATATATAAATTCATTAAAACATGTTTTTATTTCAATTACAGATTTTCATTTAATGCTCTTAAAATAAAAGCAAAAAGCTCAAAATATAATATTGGAGCTCAAAAACCGCTGCAATAAACTGTTAAAACAACATTGGTAATCTACTGACGCCCATAAATATTTCAAAAAAGAAAAAATTAAAAAAATAAAATTAAAAGCCATCAATAATTGAACTTAAAAAATAATTAAAGTAAACTTGAAAAAACCAAAGTGCAATAATTATATAACTCGTGTGTGTAAAGTGAAACCAGACGTTGTCAACGAAAATACAAGCGCATCGAATTCGCGAATTATTAAACGAATTTCAAAGCTGTCACATATTAAAGCACTTAACTGAGGAGCTCCGCACCGAAACGAAGAGAAGGCTATGCGACGTCGCTGCAAAAACGTACAAAAATAATCGAAAGATTGCTGCTTCTTCACTACTTTGCATATTAAAAATAACAAGCAAACAAACACACACATAAATAAATTTATTGGATATGTGAGTTGTGTGCTCTACAGTTGCAATTGCATATACGCGCACGTTTGTACATATGTATGCCATATGCATGCGAGGCAAAAAAACACGCAGGCAAGAAATTACCAAATCGCCAGGCCAACACCGTTAACACGGACAATTTTTGTGCATGCGCGCAGCCATAAACCAATAATTGCCGAAACCTCGAAGAGCGCAATCCGCACAGTTCACCGCTTTTTGGCCCAGCGTGAGCCGCAATCAATTGTCACTTTGGTAAAGCACCTATGATGGTGATGATGGCGTTTGGCCGTGCTTTTAATTGCGTCATGGAAGGTTTGCAAATTCTTCTGGGTCATTTATTTGATATTTTCAAGATTTACCTCAAATTCGGCCTTATGACTTTGGTGTTTTACTTTGTGGCCGAATGGTATATACTGCATTATACCGATTTCGATACGTTCATGGAACCGCAGCCCCTGCTGAAACCGGTCAGTAATAGTACTGCGAGTAAAGTATATCGCTTTGTGTTGGATTTTTTCCTAGGCTAGACATAGTTAGATGTTGATTTAGTTTAGTTATATGAAATTAGTATTATCTTAATTCATATTTAATTTGTCATTTTAATGATATAGTTTAACAATTTTTTATGTCGAAAATAAAATCAAGATGGTAAATTATATACATTTAACTACTGCGGAAGACTTAGACTTTTTAATATTCATGACAAACTAAAGTCAAGGCTTCTGATTACGTCGATTTGGTTTCAAATAAAAAATGGTAATGACTTCGCTTAAGTATTATATAATATTAGATGATAATAAAAATGTTTTTTATGACAGTAAATAAAATTGTATTTACGCAAAAAAATTTAACAACACGTTTTATGGAAAATCCTTTAGTAAAAATTATTAAGAGTTGTTTATAAAAGTACTATATTTATGTATTTTATAATATATTATAAAATAGTGTAATACTATGAAAATTATGGGCCTATAAAGTCATCATACCTTTTACTGATGGAGAGATTATGTTGGCCTAGTTAGCTACTAAGTCGCGCATAAAGCAGTTGTGGTCCTTAGCTACACCAAATGGAGTGTCATCACTGGTCCATGAGTTTGGATTGCCAGCGTTCGACGCGAGTTTCGACAGGTTCACATACCGTCGGGCTGTCAAATGTTTGAAGCAGTTGACATTACCAATGAGAGACAATTGCACAAGAGATGCTTCGTTGTTTTTCTTGTGCATTGCTCTTAACATTTCTGGTAGTCTTCTCGATCTGTCCGCACCATTCTGCAGGTATGCGAAACAACCCACCCGACTGTGATCAGTGAGAATTCCAATCACGTATCTGCAGTTCTTTCTATCGAGTGGCAGTAGGAGTTTTGTGTATTTCTGATCTGCCGCTTTACCCTTGACTATTGCATTTTTGCGCCCTGGTAAATTATTGCATCGCATTTTGACTTTCATTGTCATGCTGCTGTTCAGATCGTCGTATACTGAATACGACTAACATTGCCATTGAAGTCTTTGTGACCTAACACCCAGTAGAAATAATGCCCTGTATAATTAGTCTTACTAATGGTATGAGAGAGGGAGGGAGCCCACAGGTTGTGACGACTAACTGCCTGCGTACATATTCTTTCTTACCCTCTCCTTCACATTCCACAGCTTCCACGGCAGTTTTCTGTACACCATACCACAAGAGACTTGGTGCTGTTTTTCAATGTTTTACTTACAAAGCATGTTGCATGGATTGAAAAATTATCTTAAAATAATGCCCTCCATAGCACGTTAAGGCCCGATTTGGTGGCTTTAGGAAATAAACTTTTCTTGTATGAATATATTGTTGGGTCCTTCGAGCTTACCAAGTTTACTGCATGTTTTAGTTGTTAATTAAATGTAAAAGACAGCAAATTCGCATGATCACTCTCTAAGGACATCGTTTTGACTCAATTAAGAATATAAAAGCTGAATCGAAGAAGGTTTTGATGACCATCACGACGGAGGATTTTTCCAAGTGCTATTATGACTGGAAAATTCGTTGGCATAAGTGTATTGTAGCGGGAGGGGATTACTTTGAAAAAGATGAAATGGACAAAATTCACCTTTGGCGTTTGTTGACGGCATCAATTAAATTCGATAAGAAATCAACACTGCCGTGAAATAAACAGTAAGTGCTATTGGCTCACACACCCATATTGACAATTGAATTATATAAACTATTTCGACTATCATATAACAAAAATCATCACAAAAAAATATTTCAGCCATGTAAAATCACCTTATGCATATTAATTTTTTATACTGAGAAGCTAGAGGGTATTTAAATACAAATCAACTCCTTGTAAGCCATCCTTTACTAAACTAGGTAGTTGAGGCAATAAATAATTATGGATAATACCTAATCATTAAAGGTAAATTAAAATATTTTTAACCCCGGGATGACTGTGTATTAGAGGATTCTTTTTATAAAAAACGAAAGCGGGAAGTGCTCTACGAATCATTCTGAACACCTTTGCCTGAGAGAATATGGGTCGAAGACCGGTTTTGAACCAGATTTTTAGGGCGATGTTTAAAAAATCTGAATAATCGGTTGTGTGAGAGATATACATTATAGTTGTATAATCTGACCGATTTCGACAAATGATTAATAGAATATCAAAATGCACTAATGTATTAAATTGGATACCTCAAAAACTTATGAAGAAATTTTTATAATCCCTAAAAAATTTATCCCTAAAAATTACTGGCATGCAACCGGTTTTAGATTCATAGTCTCTTAGCCAAACTAGTTCATGATCCGTAGAACATTTTCCGCAGAATTAATTATTGGATAATATTCGACTGAATAGACCACGTCCAGTTCATAGTGATGGAAATATAGCAGCCGTAGAAACTGAGAGTTTATACGAAGAACGTGGAGAGTCGATTCGGCGCCGTTCGCAGCAACTCGGACTGTTGTGTGGAATGACTTGGCGCATTTCACGTCGAGATTTTAAATATAAAGCGTACAAAAGACAGTTTGTGCAAGAACTGAAACCGCTGCAGCTTCTCAAGCGACATCGCTACGCTCTTTGCGCTTTTTAACAGTTCCAAGAAGATCCGACGTTTTCGAGCCAAATTTTGTTCAGCGATGAGGCCTATTTCTGGCTCAATGGGTATGTAAACAAGCAAAATTGGCCCATTTGGGACGAAGGGAAACCTCAAGAGATTCAAAAGCTGCCACTTCATCCAGAAAAAACAACGGTTTGGTGTGATTTGTGGGCCAGTAGAATCAGCGGTCCATATTTCTTCAAAAATGATGCCGGGGAAAAAGTAACCGTTAATAGCGACCATTTTTTTGCAATGATTAGCGACTATTTTATGCCTGAAATTGAAGCTCTTGATCTCGGCGACATTTGTTTTCAATAAGACGGCACCACTTCCCACACATCGCATCAATCAGTGGATTTATTGAGTGAACAATTCGGTGAACAGATTATTTCACGTTTTGGGCCGGTCTATTGGCCACCAAGATCGTGTGATATCAAACGGTTAGACACACCATTTTCCTGTGGGGATATGAAAAGTCTAAAGTCTACTTATATTCTTTCGAATGATAATAAACCCATTCCTCATTAAATTTGAAGTCCACTTTATAGAGTATAGTAGTGATAGTGATAGTATAGTGCAGAACTAAACAAAACAAAACAGCGTTTAAACTTGTCGATTGTCAGTTTCGAGAATTACACAATATTTATAAACACTCAACTACTTTTATATCTTTGAAAAATAAATAGAGAGTTATAAGAACACTGATTTTTCATGGATTTTAGAACTTTATAACAACAGAAAATTTGCATCACTAACTAAATAACGGTTATGAGCTGAGCTAAGCAATATTACAGTCAATATGTTTATAAAATACCACATATTTTCGTTAAATAAAAAACTTTACGAATGAAAAATTTGCCGCCCTTTAAGAGCATTATCCGGATGCTCTGTATATAGTAAATAAATTAATTTAAAAATTTTGAAGCGCTTTTAAATTGTTACAACTTATGATATGTTACAATCTTTCCAATTATGGAATGCTCACAAAAGTTCAAATAACACAACAACAATCTCCAACAATCCTATCAAAATATCTACAAACACATACACAATTAGTCAAACCATTTGATTTCGAATGTGTTCAAAAAATAAACGCAGTGGAGATCTCAATAGAGATACAAATTTATGTGCACATAGGTATATAAGCACTTTATGATTGGGTTACATAATAGTTGTGCACATAAAATTGCACACTCGCCAAGGCCTTAAGTGATTGTGATCATAATCAATCACAACAAACACAGGCCGCATACAAAATAACAACAATTATGATAGAAAATAATGAAAAGCGAAACTGATTTACAATTCAGCCAACAAACAAGCGGCGTGTCAACAAAATCAGCAATAACTGGAAAATCACCATGTACGTATATAATATTAAGCCAAAGAACTTAACAAGCTGGTCCACGAATGAGCAATAAGAATAGTAACAAAAACAAATACTTTAACGTGTGTTAAACAGCAGTTAATTGTGGATAAAGACAACTGAAACACGTTTGACCAGATTTCAACTTGTAAACCGCAAAATTTTGTTCTCAGAATTCAATTAGAATGTGTAACTGTGACGGTAAAGCCGCTCGTGAGCAAAATCACCGACGTCAACATCCCCACCAACACCAAACTGAAGCGTCGGCGACATTTTTGCCAGCATGAATAACAAAAAAAAGAAAAGAACATTTTTTATCTCTGCTAAAATAGTAGTTATACAGTTATTGTGGGGGTGTAAGACACGCTTAAATAACAGTATATTGTTACGTGGCCAAAATCATAATAAAAAGCACTAAATACTAATGAACAAAACTGTTAGATCAAAGCGTGATACGTTCGATTTGTTTTTTGTTTTTTGTGTAATAGTAAATACTTGTATGTCTAAGCGAGTACTTTGCAAATTGTTGTTATTACTATTATGCATTGCTCTATATATGAAAATAGCGCAAACTACCTTCAAATCGTGAAAACCGGTAAAGTAAGTTAAAGCCACTCTTGTGCTTAGCACAATCGAATCCAACTATCCAACTGATTTACTTACATGCCAAGCTTTTGCCTACTTTTAACCATAACTCTGCTGTGGCAAAAAATTAAGGCTTATATAAACATTTGCAGAAGTACGCAGAAGTAAGCGTTTACGTATGGTACTTGTATAGACATAGATATGTAAGTACTCATAGCATGTGTTGTTGTGACTACAGTGAAGTAAGCCTTTCCCAACTGGCGCCCTTTTGGTGCATTCATAACTAGTATGGAAAAGATTGGGTTTTGTTGCAAATAATGAAAGTAATTAATTTCAATTGATAATGATATTTGTTTAAGATTTGAATTAGCTAATAATGTCCGGTTTTACAGTCCATTTTTAAGTTGTGCCCAAATAAAATCTTAACTAAGCATAGTTGCAGACTGAGTAGTCGTTTGCGTTTCACAGTCAATGCTTAATTTCAATAAAATTTTATTATGATATATGGGCACGTTATGGGCAACATAAATATGTTTTACAAATGTCATCCATAAAAATATGTTTGAAATATTTAAATTATAACAGACAATACATAAATTTGCGAGGAAAGTTATATCGAAAATGGATGAAAACAACAAAAGAACCTCGAATTTTACCGCTAGCGTGTCGGAGCGCCTAATGGAACTGGTGGAAATCCCAATACGATTCCATATTTTTCACAAAAAATATTTTTTTATTATTCTTCTTTTGACAATTAACTGAAAATTCAAAACAATTCAAAACAAAAATCAGCTGTTACCCAAGCACTGCTTAAGTCTCCCATTTTCAGTACTTAAGCATAACTTAAGTATGAACTGTAAAACACTATTTTCCTGTTTCATCTTAAGCACAAATTAAGTATGGACTGTGAAACCGGGCTTAAGTTGAATGAAAAAGTTTTTAAGTCAAAATCTTATTGAAATATCACTACCTACCAATGTTTCCAGTTGTGTTAGTAGCCTTCAGTTTCAGATATTTAATGATCTTCCCACAAAGGCAATAGTAATTTACTTTGCCAATTACTGTGATAATTTCAGTCGAATCGGATTCCAAGCTTTGTTTCAACTGCATGTTGAAGAAGATGTGTACGCTGATTTTAGAAAAATGGCAATTTTGGTCGCTTAATGAATATTGTTTTATATAATAGACCAAGAAATAGTCGAAACAGTTGACTTTACAGGCGAAACTGTTCTAAATCAGTTAAAGGCTGTCCTTTCCGGAATGATCACTGTTATCAAGAATTCACAAAATGAGATCTACCTTCAATGTCTGGAGAAGGAAAAAAGATCACAGAGCACTACAATATCAAATCATTGCGTTGATACGACAATAAATAGCGGAAAAAGTAATCCCAATTCGCGACAAAATGTGCTCTTTCACTATAACAAATCATTGGCCTACATCTCCGCCGGTTTCATTGCCAAATCGATCAAATTAGGCTACGAATATCTACCCCATTCAGCATATTCTCCAAATTTAGCTCCGTATAAGTTAATTTCGTTTCTAAACTCCAAAATGTCACTCGTTGGGTAAAAATTTTTGGGAATTTTGAGTAACGAAGGTTGCAGTGTATCGATCTAAGGATAGCATAGAAAGAAATACTAAAAAATATAAAATTTTTCAAAGTAAAAACTCACATTTTTCCATAGTTTTATTCTAAAGTTTTAAAAAAATTTGGCAAAACATATACATTCAAACACATTTTCTATTTTGAGACCACTATTATAGTATACATATGTCCGTTTGCTTCATAAAGGACTGCATATAATAGTCCAAGTGCAATCGCTGGATCAGCCATCGAATCTAACCGAAACGTTTACGAGCCGGACTTACAAATATTAGCGTATTTATTTAGTTGCAGCAGCATAAGCATTCACACAATACTTGGTTAATTGTGCCATGATTACATTCAGGTCTATTTCAGCATACTGGATGTTTCGGCGGGTGGGTTTTTTTCAGCTTTGTAAATTGGCTGACAATGTAACTATTCGACTTTCCATTGTCATTATTTGGGAGAAAGCATTTACGTTGTTTAAATATATTGAATACATCTTTTGTTGTAAAGTCAAGTGCATATGATTGTCGAGACTCTTTTAGCTTCATTGGTAAATGATTGGAACAGCTTTTTAATAAAATGTTCTCTGAGATTAATATACCACATACCATCACCAATCATATGGACTAAAATCAACTGGATGTTATATTTTTGTTATATGGCGTCTAGATTAGATTTATGCCTAATTTTATTCATTTTAGCCACAAAGATATATGAGTAAAACACGTTCTCTCATTTTCATTGAGATAACCCACATAATGGCCGGTATATGTGGTATAAAGCCACCCAGAAGTTCGAAATCTTTATAAGAGAGAAGTATCAAGATTCAAACCACTTTTAAACAAAAACATACTATGCTGTCAGGAAAGGATTCCTCTAAATTTCAATTATATATCTCACACATTGACTGATATTTTTGGTAAAATGTCAGCTATGCGTATTGGAGACTACATATTCGGTACATAGGGTTTTAAACAGTTTCTGTACGATTTGGACAATTTATGGTTATAAGGTGAAATGCCTCACAGACACTATTCGTGCAAAGTTTTATAGTGTTATATTAATTGCTTCTTGATTTGTGTACCGGAAAGTGAAAGAATTAAACAGAACTTAAAATTGTGTTACATGATAAGTAGGCGTAGTTGTATTCTGATGTCGCCCATTTTCGCAATGTGACATAAGCATCTTAAAATAATGTCATGTACCGAATTTGGTTAAACTCGGTTGAGCAGGACCCGGAATATGTGATTTCACATAAAAGAGAGCACCATCTCGGTCGTAAAATTGAAGGCCCCTGAAGCTTTAGATACTGATTTATCGTGCTTTCAGTAGTTTTTAACAGTACGGTTATATGGGAAGTAGCGCTATATGGGGAGTGATCCGATTTTATTAATTTTCACACTGTTGGTAGAGGTTCTCATAAAATTTAGCTTAAGCGAATTTGATTTTGGACTTGAATCGTTAGAGAGATATGTACTTTAAGCTTATAAGAAATTTTATTTCAAAATTTGTTGCCCTTTTTCGTCCACTGCGATCCTCTATGCCAAAGTACAGTTTTATACCTTAATTTAGTGCTTGTCTATGGCACTTTATAGGTGATAGTCACTCGGATTTCAACTCGTCTTACCATGCTGATCATTTATATAACCCTATATCTAACTCGCTTAGTTTTAGGTGCAACATACAACTGTTAGGTGAACAAAACTATTACACTCTTTAGTAACATGTTATAAGAGTATAAAAAATTGCAATTTATATTAAACGGTGACCACTGCAATGCAATGCAACGTATGCTGTAATGAGTGCAAGATTATGTGAAGGTGATTTTTAAGAAAACCTATTACCTAGCTGAAAATGTATGTATGTACATATATATAAAATGTGTGCGATAGTTTTCAATGTGAATACAAAACAAGAAAAAACGTTAACTTCGGTTGCACCGAAGCTAAATACCCTTCACAGGTGCATTTCTGTTAGTAACTATGTGTTCAGTTTGTATGGAAGCTATATGCTATAGTCAACCGATCTGATCAATTTCTTCGGAGATTACATTGTTGCTTTTGGGAAATAATATATACCAAATTTCGTGAATATATCTTGTCAAATGTGAAAGTTTTCCATACAAGCATTTGATTCCGATCGTTCAGTTTGTATGGCAGCTATATGTTATAATGGTCCGATATCGGCCGTTCCGACAAATGAGCAGCTTCATGAAGAGAAAATGACGTTTGCAAAATTTCAACACAAAACGATATCTTAAAAACTGAGGGACTAGTTCGTATATATACAGACAGACAGACGGACAGACGGACAGACAGACGGACATGGCTAAATCGACTCAGCTCGACATACTGATCATTTATATATATACTTTATGGGGTCTCCGACGATTCCTTCTGGGTGTTACAAACTTCGTGACAAACTTAATATACCCTGTTCAGGGTATAAAAATGTAATGCAAGCGCACACAAGTTTTGATCAGCTGGTTACTTCTCTTTTACTCCTAGTTACTATTTGCAAAGCGTATCTTTACATATGACTCGAATTTATTGAATTGAGTACGGGTATTTAGTAATTTGCGGCGTTTTGTAAATAAATTAGCCAGCAGTGCAATCACTCATGCTTCGATTAACAATTTCGATTTCGGAAAAGTGACTAATAGCTAGTGTTTTGCGCACTTAACGGCAATAGTAGAGCGTGCTCAGCCAACGAACTATCGACCCATTAACTCGCTACCGCACTACACACACCGCTTTGTGCTGTTATGTCATTGTATTGGCGGGCTAAAGGGCCAACGATTGCACAAATTAACGCGAACTGCTTAGCCAGCGAATGTTAAATGTGTTTACACAAATCATTATTAAATCCAATTATATATTATTGTTGGTGTAACACAAGCACGTGAGTAAGGAAACCTATACTTATTGGCCTTTCAGTTATGCTGACCTCATTCCGGGCAACTCACTGGATGATATGTGGATATGGGAGGCATGCGAAATGCAAAATTTTGATAATAAATCTAATAAATAATATTCAAAGATATATATTAAAATCGCAAAATAATTAAAATTACCAATAAAGCATTAAAGCAGGTCTAGGTGTTTCCACATGCACTCCTTTACTCCAGTTATAATAGTAAATCCAAAAGCTAAGATTATAAATAGTAACAGATCGAAATCAAAAGTGGTTATACTCGTATAAAAACGTTGATATAATTTATAAGTAAGTATGTGTATGTGCTTATATATTGAAAACATAAGATTAGCACCCGAGACAGTTTCAAGTAAAATAAAAGAAATAAATTTGTGAATTTAAAACCAGTTTTGCTAAGCGAATCGAACACGCGCCTCGCCAAACCTGTGGCAGCCGGCTCGCAAAACAAAAATGAAACGAATACATCTGAATAAAGTAGTTTTATCACGCAAGCAAATATGTGTTTCTATATAATCAGAAGTGTGTATTTATAGTATATTGCTTTTAACATAAAGGATACATTTATCAGTTTTATTAACATATAAATCTTTTGAAGAAAAAATGTAAGTTATATGTATATTGCTATTTTATTTTGCAGCGGCAACATAAAGCGCTCTTGCTTTGACAGAATATACATTGGCATACATATAAACTTGGTTTACGATTAAGGGCTTGTCTACTTTATTTGATTAATCTTTGGCAATATGTTAACGTTGTTTAAGTCAACGCTAGTTATTGGCGGCAATTTGTGTTATCTCGATCAAGTAATTCGAAATTTTTTATTTCGTTCTTACTTAGCCATATCTTAATTAATTTATACAGTAACTGATAAATATTCTAAATGGTTTTGTATATTTTTAATGCCCTCAGGTCTTCCTTATCTTCTTTCCCGCTTAAATAGGTTGATTACTGGTTAGATGATGAATAATCCCACTTGGACTGATATAGACGTTTGTTCGTTGTAATGCCCGGAACTGAATCAAAAGACCGTCGCATATCGTTAAAACGCCTAGAGAATGCCACAAATTTATTGAGGCGGCTAATTTCGCGTAAGGGGTGTCTACACCAATAAAGAATAAGAAGAATTTCTATTACAGATCCTCTAGCCTTATTCTGTCGAAAGCTGAACAGTGGAGCAAGATGTGTCTAGTTGTTTCCACCTCATCTTCCACATGACAACTTTAAAAAGTTGAGTCCTTAAAAATTTTAAGGCTCACCGCATGAGTGCCAATGCATTCCTCTCAAAAATAAGCCGCACTTCGAAGAAGAATATCTGCTGCTACCTTGATGGCTGCCACTCCTGCTTAAAAGACACTCAAGTAGTCTGGCAGTCTGAAACAATAGTTGATTGAGAGTTCCGGACAGTGAGTGCCCTTCAACTTCTTCTTAAATTTCGATCCATACGTGAAGAGTCACTGTGAATCTTCTTCAGCGACTCCGTCACACCCGATGGAAGTAGGTTCCGCAGCGCAGTGGTCCAAGTCTCAGAGATGCAGTGGAAGTGAGAGAGGATTTCGGAATGTTTCTCTCTGGGACTGTGTATAGTTTCTGGAAGTCAACAGCAACCATTGCAGAAATGCATAACGAGCTTAGCTTTATTTATCGCTCTCCACCAGACAAATATACCATATAACATTATTGGCTTAAGGGGTCAGTAGGGTAATCCGGCCTGTTTTTTTGACATTTTTTTCCATAAAAATTTTTATTCTACAATAGAACTTTTTTCACATATCATTAGGTACATCGTGGAGTGTATAAACAATTTTTTTCGGAATTTTTTTAAGACATCTGACGGAGAAATGGTTGGGTGAATGAGATGCGTTTTTTCACTGGCGGACATGA
Source organism: Bactrocera neohumeralis (assembly GCF_024586455.1). Taxonomy (NCBI): domain Eukaryota; kingdom Metazoa; phylum Arthropoda; class Insecta; order Diptera; family Tephritidae; genus Bactrocera; species Bactrocera neohumeralis. Next base: position 20,963,411 of record NC_065923.1, read on the forward strand.
TTTCTCATGTTTGGATCATCTGAAACACAAAAACCCAATTTATTCTTAAAAAGTACGTGAATGGTTATCGTCCCTACATGAAAAAATTTTGATAAATAAAAAAGTGATTAACGTTAAATCTAGTAGGGGCGATAGCTAGGCGTTTTGTGAACATTTAAAAAAAAATTAAGCGAATCGGTTGAGTAGTTCGACGGGAATCATGTCCGCCAGTTTTAAATAGTGTGTTTTGAGAAAAACGCATTTAAAGTTTGAGGTGTGCACTCCGAGCGCTCCGAATGTCGAGCGGTCTGTTTCGAAACCTTCCAATGGTAAAGTGTGTTTCTACATTAATTCTAAGGGTATAAGTGAACAGAAAATGCAAAAAAAACTTAAAAAAAAATTACCCCACTGACCCCTTAACTACGGTAGGAAGCTTTTGTTTACAATAAACTAAAACAATACCGCAATTTGTGATATGAGTTCGAAAACTATAAAATGTTATTAAACTATCTGAAGTACATGTTTTCTAATCCACCGTGGTGGCAATAACTCAAATTCGACTCAAATTCTGCTCGAATGACTTTATCATTTTCGGAAATTAAAAGAAGTCGCACAGTTCAAATGTGGAACATCCCGTGGATTGCGCTGCAGCTCAGACACAATTCGACTGATTTCTATTTGCCGTAGCGCGGCGGAGGTGTAAGCCGGTGCGTTCTTACAGTGGGACAGCATTTTTTCTTTGCCTAATTACGGTTTTTCGGCATTTTTCTACTTATTAAAGAAGAGATCACATTTTCTGCAAATGAAAATAGTGACCATCATCTTCGCGGACTGGATGAAATTTACTGCTTCGACTGTTTCTTGGCCTTTGCTGTGTTTCCTTAGATCAATAAATATCTTGAAAGGTCAAATAAATTCACTCCGTCTAAATTCGCTTCAACAGTGAAAAACCCTGTTATAACGTAGTCCCAAGATATGGTTCTATATTTGTCTGTACGAGGTCGTGAATCTCTGTCATGTTAATCACCGACGTATGTATTGTCACGTTCAATCTCGTTAAACCATACAATAAGTAGAGTCACCTTTATATATACATGCGTTTGTTGACAGAGATACTTAACTTTGGTTTACCAGTTTTTTGAAATCCGTACACACATCTTCTTGAATTCAAAACAACGGTGAGGTTAAGTAGGTATTAAGTTGTATTCAAAACATAGAGCATATAATAAGAGCTCTGCTATTTTTTGTAAACGAAAATAAAAATTTGTATTAAAGAAAATATTTTTACATTTTTTTAAATATTATTAACTGAAATGAAATAATTTTACTGTCCTTCAAGAAATATTTTTAGATATATGATGAAAAAACCTAAAATACTTTTTCTGGATTATATGTATAAACAGGGAAATTAACTTCGATTGCACCGAAGCTCTATAGATTAATTCAAACTTATTCAACAATTGCAGGAAGGCCTTAAGCTCACCTGCCTGCTTGACTTGCAACTCCGCTTGTCTATAATTTGGGTTCTCGGTCAAAGGAACATTCTTGGCAACGAAAAGGCGGACGAGTTGGTAAAGCTAGGAGCCTCTTTAGACGAGTCCGAAGCAGAACCAATACTCTTCCCGCTAGGAATGATGAAAAGAGAGTTTTATGAACATTTTGAACAAGTGGCACATCACAGATATGAAACTCCTGTGGTTGGATAGCAGCATCACAAATCCGCTTTGGTGTCTTATTTCTATATCATCTGGATGGCTAAATGTATGAAATCCGACGTGTTTTTGCTCTGATCAAGCAGAAGTGAATTAGATCTTCAATCCCGATCGTACAATGTTCAGTTAGCACTCCTACAACTACTCCAAAAGAGCCTTGCTGAGCTAGTCTGAGGCCCATCCCTTGTAGTCAACTACAAGAAGCCAACGGAATTCATACTCGTTCGTTTTTTGCAGTTATTCAGACTAAACTGATTTGGATCGATTAACTTGTGAAATAAAAGTATTTGGAGCTATTTTGGTAGTCCGCTCTGAGCAACTTGTTCAAATAATAATCCACACCACATTTCGTGAAGATATCTCGTCAAGTGAAAAGGTTTTCAATATAAGCACTTGATATTGATCGTAGATTTTGTGTGGTCAGACGGACTGCCAGACAGTCTTCTATTGCTCACATTTCAATTATAGTACTCTCTATACTATATTTGAATAACTCTCCATCATAACTTTTTTAAATTAATCTGTGCGATTTTTTAATCTTCATTTTTTTTATTCTGTCATATTCTTCATTCCTTCTTCAGTTACTTATAAATGTTGTAACTAACCGGAATTTCTTTCAATTATAAAGATGTTTAAATAATGGGTAATTTACATCCAAACCGGTATAAAGGCAAACGGGCCCTACAGTGTACCCAACAAAGTACATTTCTAGTACTTACTGAAACTGAAACGTAGTTATAAGCTACCTATTTTTAAACTATAAAAAATCTCGATTGTGTTTTATATAATATTTACAGATGCATCGATTTCCTTGAACGTTAGACATTTATCCCTTAATTGTTTGTATGTTTGTTATTTCACCTTATCGCTTGCAATCATTTTTATTAAAAGTATATTGTTGACGCATTCCAAAAAAAAAGGCAAAAACAGAAAATAAAACAAAAACACAAAATAATATTATAACACTCGCACTTTTACATACTGCACATGCGCAAAAGCAAATGCAAAGCCGCTGCACAACCGGTTGAGAGAGAGCAAGCACAGATAACAACGATACAACGACAGCCGTTGGAGCTTAGAGCAAAAGCTAACTGCAAATGAGCACTGCCAAAGCAGTACATATGCTCGCATGTATGGCCGAAATGTGGTTTGACAGCTGCGCATGCGTCGCTTAATGTTGACTCTGTGTGTGTATTTCAGCTCACAGCTGCTCCGCCACAGCGCACCACACAATTCCAATCGATTTGCTTGGGAGTAAGTGAATTTTGCTCAATTGGCTTTTTGGTGTCAGCAACTTCCAGTGGCAGTGGCAATAGCAGCAACAAGTGAATATATTTATTTTATTTGAAAAGCAAATGGTAGTTGGCCAATCGTTGGCCAATTTAGTCTGCGTTTAAGCAGCACTGCGAACGGTTAACAAAATTTTCAAACGCATTGAAAGTGGCCCTTTTTTCGGTGGATTGCAAAACAAGGAAAAGAGTAAATGCATTTAAATTTATTTTCGAATTGTTGCCAATGTGACTGTGTTGGAAATTGTTGTAAAAATACAAAAGGACTAGTAAATACGTAAATTTGTGCCATAAAAGCAAATCTGAAAATTATTTTTGTTTAAATTAATTAATGAAATGTGTGTGGCAAGAACTGAATATATTTGAAAAGTGCAAAAAAACTTAAATTTTTGCCCAATCTGTTTTGTGTTTTTCCATAATACTCGTTTATATAACTTTACGGCTGCGCTGTGCGCGAATGTCAAGTGGATTTTAATATGCAATATATGCAGTATGAATAAATTTGATTGAAAGAAATTAAAAAAAAAGTACTTTTCGAAAATGTTGTATGTAAAAACATCATTAAAATTAAATGAAAGAAAAAACAGAAATAAAAATAAAAACAAAATAGTGTTTAAAATCTGCTGCATTTCTTAGCTGTATGTGTGTGCGTGTTGCTGTTGGCTTGCGCTTGTATTTAATGCCCACAGTGCAACATGCAACAAGAAAAGTGTCTAGTTTCGCACACACTAACACAAACACCAAAACACTTACGCCAAATATATGAAATACAAAGCCAGCAAAGCTGATTACTTACACACATATATGTTATATATATATTTACACACATATATATATATATATATATATAATATATAATAATAATATATATGCAACTGGGTGTTGGAACAAAGACGCGCGCTGTGCATTTGTAGTATTTTATGCGAGCGCTGCCGCTTGCATGCGAAACTTTATCCGTTCATGCGAACGCTTTTTGCATTTGTATGCACAATTGCATTTTCTTGTGTCTTTCTTATTTCTTTTATCAACTCTCTTCATATTTTTGCCATGCTTTTTTTGCGCTGAACTCTCATTTTCGCCATGAAATTTGCTTGCTTGTATTGCAAACTATATACTATTTACTAGTACTCGTATATGCACCCAATATGCACTTAAATTTAAACTAATTTTTTGTAATTTTACTCCCTGTAGTTCACAAATTATCTTGTTTTGTAATAAAAGTTAATAGAATCATTAATACGAAACTAAAAATAAAATTAAAGAAAATAATAATTGTTGACGGCATGTTAAAGTGTTGGAAATAAATGCCTATAACAACAACAACAACAACAAGAAAAGTGCAATAACAAGTCAAGTGAAACGAAACGCGGTGCAAAACACAACGACAACAACAACAGGAAGAGATTTACTTACAAGTAAGGCAAAGCAAACCAAACCAAGCAGCAACTACAAAAGACTTAAGCAACGAACTTGGATTTGAAATAAAATTCGTCGAGTACTGCCACATTGCTACAATTTCAAGTAAGTTTTATGACAAAATTTTGCATTAATGCAGCAAGTAGACATCAAAACAAAAATAACAACGCGTTAATATTGCGAAAAAACCCCGAATGACACAATAGGCACATTTGTATGCTTTACGTTCGCACCCTTGATTGCCGCATAGGCCTTCGGACGCGCTGTGAAAATGCAAATTACATGTTAGCTGGCGAAATACGCCGCTTGCTGTGGCACCTGCGGTTGCATTATTTTTTGCGCAACCTATCCAACAGCTGAAGAATATAAAAATCACACGCAGACGCCATTATATGTACGCATGTATTGGTGTACGCGGCTAGTAAAATACCAACAAATCATTATATGCAAAGTCAATAGTGTTTTCAAATTTACCAGGCATGGCATAGACACGCACACTAACTTAAAGATTTCGAAACATTTAAGGCATTACTAATTATATGCCCCATTGTGTGGCATGAACAAACAGCCCTCCATGGTTTGTTGCGTTCATAAGGCGTTGCAATAACTTTGTGTGTTTGAATGATAGTTAGATAAACAATACATACAAAAATCACTTTTTGTATTAAATACATTATAAAAGTGGCAATATTGTACAAAAATCATAAAATTGTTTAGGAAAATTAAGCGCTTATACAGGGCCATTATAATTGGACGTTTGAATGTACTTTTACACCAGAATATGCCTTTGGACTGGGGGCAATAATTTAGGCATGAAGTTCGTAAATCCCAGAGCGAAACTTCAAATCGGTATCTCAATAACTGGGGAACAAGTATGGTGTCTCCGACATAATATATATGTATACATATAAGTTAACTGTATATACGCAAACTAATCGCCACAGTTTTTGAGTTATCGCTTTGAAGCTTTGCAGACGTTCTTTTCTGCTCAAATCGCAACTCATTTGTCGGAATTGCCAATATCGGTTGACTTTAGCATATAGCTGTCATACAAAAAAACATTTTTATTTGAGAAGATATCTTTATGAAATTTTGCATTGATTATTTCCCAAACCAATGCGACAATTTCCGAATTTTTTTTAAATCGGACCACTATAGTATATACATCGGTGTCATGCAAACTTTTCGTCACTGATTATTTTCCACATATTTATCATATATATTAAGTATATATGAATAAAGAAAATAAGTCTCAGCAACAAAGTTTTTCAAAATTTTGTTTTCGTTACAACATTTTTTAGTAAATAAGAATATATTAATATTTTGCAAGCCAATACTATATTACTATATTTATAAGAAGTAGCAGCAACTCTTCCCTCTGTCAATACCCTATATTACGCCCTCCACCGACAGCATGTTTAACTGTCTGCACCGAGTGAAAACAACAACAACAAGCCGCACGCCATCATAGTTATCAAAACTGCAAGCGCTAGCAACAATAACAACAATAACAACAGCACCAAAGCAAAGCAACCACTTAAACCACTTTCGGCTCCGCCTGCTTTGATGCGCAACAAGAAATTGTAACAAATTTTCGCCAATTTTACTTTCAATTGCACCTCGCTTTCCTTCTCACTTTCATTTGATGTTTTTCTTCTACTTGTTTGGTTAGACGCACAAAACCATACAAACATAGAGCATAAGTGTAAATAAATATAAAGTATATTATTTATTTGCTTTTAATTTCAATTTTCAGAGAAGCTTTGCACCTTTTGTGAACTTTTCGCATTGTCGCTTTTAATTTAAGTCGCCTTTTAATTAAATTCGCATTGAAAAATTTGCTTTATTTGGAATACTTTTCATAGTTTGTTACGCGATTGCGTAAAGTTTATATAAATACATAATCGTGTACAAATATACGAATACATTCATGTGTTGCCAATGCCAATTATAAAACTTTAATTGAGTTGTTAAATAATTTTGCCCTTTTTGCCAATATTTGTGTACGAACTATAGTTAAAGCAAACTATTGTAGGTGCGGTAATATGTAAACACATCTACATAAAATAGTGAAAAATGTGTCAAAAGATGCAACAAACTTTCTATCTTTTATAATACACTCAGTAAGCATGTATTTAAGGCTATGATATAAAAAAAAATTAAAACTTATAAATCAAAATTTTAATTAATTTTCTGATTTAAAAGGTTTTGTTAAATGCAAATATGTGTTTCGTTTATTTTGTCATAATCATAAAGAAATTAGACTTCTACATGACATTTTTTTGAAAACACGATACTAATTTAGAAGTCCCCAGAAGTTAAAATAATATGCAAAGAAAGAAACTACATAAATGCATGCACTTAAACTATTTTTATTTTTATTATATTTGATATCGTAATTTTTTTTAAATAACATCCCAACACATTTAACCAAATTATTAAAGAAAACAAAAAGTTCTAAACCTTAAAATAAGTCAACATTTTCACCCTTCAATTTCTCTTCCATTTGAGCCGAGACCTATTCAGTTGGTTTTTAGTTTAAAAAGATCATTACATGTCCATCTAAGTAAATATATATGTTTTAAGAACTGCATAATGATCTGAATCTGACCAATTAGATTGTTTAGTTTGTTATTGTTTTTTTTTTTACAACCTATACATGACGTTCTCGTTGTAAAAAAAAAAATAATTTATTCCTTCACAGATGTTGAAAATCTCTTATTTCTCTCTAATTGTAACACGATAATTTGAGAGCACATTTTCTTTAAAATTTTCAATGTTAATAACGCTATCAACTTAAATTTAAAAAAAATGTATACATTAGACAATGTATGTATAAAGTTTTCTTCAAGTTGAACAGACATAAAGTTGAAAACAAGCAATCATTGAAATCATTTATAGTACACACGATCTTGGTGGCCAATCGACCGGCCCAAAACGTGAAATTATATGCTCACCGAAATGCTCTCACAATAAATCCATTGATTGATGCGATGTGTGGGAAGTGGTGCCGTCTTGTTGAAACCAAATGTCGCCGAGATCACGAGCTTTACTTTCAGACATCAAATAGTCGGTTAACATGGCGCGATCACGGACGCCATTGGCGGCTAATTTTAATCAAGTAATGCGGTATATATGTAAAAATACCCTGTTGTCTTCATTAAGAAAATTAAAAAAAAATACGAATCAATAATTTCATCGACTCAAAATGTTATATGTATTAATATCGTCCAATTTGTCCAACCGCGAAAAATATTTTTTTCTACAATTTAGGTTGTTTTTTTAATATACATATTTGGTTAATGAATAAAAAACATTGAACATTGGGGTATAATTCGGATTGACTTTATGCATTAACCAAAAATTATGCCGATGCATTCCGATGATATATATGGAAGGCAAAGCTTCCATTTCTATTCTTTTATTTAATTATTAACATAACATTATTGATCGTCTTAAGATTACCGAAATATCTTCTTACGGTTCAGTCGTACTGCTAAAGCTATAAACTGACACCGATAACTGCTCATAAACACAATTCATTGATCCATTCAATCCATTGAAAAATGGTGCTAAAAGACCAAGAATTTGGTATTATAGGAATAGATGAAAAAAAACCAAGTTTGAATCGTTTAGTGGGATCTTTTCAGCATTTTCTGGAAAAGTCAATACAGTATTGTCTATTTTTTGCACTATGTCGGAAAGTTGTGATATCAGCAAATAAAAAACCCATCGACTTTTTAATAAAAAATATATTTTGAAGTGGAAGTTTTCGTTTGAAAATGAGGTTACTTTTTAGATATTATGATCAAAAAAGGTGAAACAAATTGTTTAACATAAAAAGGTTAGTTAATACTTCTACCTCATGGAGTAACCAAATTTCGTGAAAGAAAAAACTTTAAAAGAGATAAAAATAAAAACCCGGTTATTTAAAATTTTGCATAATGTCTGAGATTGTGTTAAAAAAGTATTAATGCAAATCTTTTCATTACCTACAACTTTGCCATTTAACTTTTTTCCATAGAACTCAGTTGTCGGAAATCAAGATAAACAGTTTTTAACCCTTAAACACTCCACTCTCTTCCACTTGGCGACCTCAGATCGCCAATAAATTATTTTTTCATACATTACTGTTAATTTAGCTTTTTTCTACAATGAGTTTCATAGTATTTTCATTTTTTTGCTTTGAAACATCATCAACTCTGGACTTAAATTATTACGATAGTTCTAGAAATCGGCTATAAAAGTCAGTTTTACGCACTGAACCTAACAATTTAAATATTGTCAATTCTACACATGTCTAATTTCTAAATATTTTTGTATGAGTTAGAAATATACTTATTCACCCAGTGCCTATAACTCTCACTATGACGTTATTAATAAAGGTCCTCTGCTGAAGCATTACTTAAAGTTTATTTCATCTTACTTGAAGAAATGTTCACATATTTAGAATATCCACCAACATTCATTGCTAAGATGCTACAAATGGCCGTCTATTAGAAATTAGCTAATGTAGGCGGATTTTATAAAAGCTAAACATACAACAACAAATCATATGCAACGATAATGCAAATGAACCATTGAAAATAAAACGCCCACCTAGGCTTCGGCGAACTCTTGCTAACAAATGAAAAAGGTCATTCGCACAATATTTAACACACAAAAAATTACAATATCGATATTTTATGTGTTTTACCTTATTTATCCTATCATTTGCATAATTTGCTTACGCTTATGCGCTCATTTGCACAACACTCTCGATTTCATTTCGAATTTCAGCGCGCCGGATGCTTCGCTAATCTTATGCTAAAACAGAAAATAAAAATGCTAAATATGATCTGGCGATTAGCATTAAATCGACAACAACAATTAATCCAAGTGTAGGTATAAACAGGTTGCAGGTGATGTTGCTGCTGGCAGCCATACTCATTCTTAATCGTATTATTATATTCTGCTTGAGAAAAGATTGCCAGTCAACCAGTTTTATAGTTAGACAATCAAACTAAATTATCGCCAAGCGCTGACTAGAGAACTTATCAACCGATTTAAAAAGCAATAAGATGAGCTTTGCATATTTTTTTCTGGTTAATACAACAACAATGCGAGTGCATGCAAGCGGCCAGCAAACACCAGCACCACAAGAACAACGCCAATGTGAACCTCGTGAACGTCATTTCGAGTGCCGTGAGCAGCGTGCTTCCTCTTCCCAAAGCACTGCCAGCGGTTTTTGTGGTTTAAGGCGTTTCACGTTTAACGTGTCACAACTAATTAGCATCTCTTACCATCTTTATTATAACATTAGTTGGGCAAGAAACATGTTTGAACTGAGCAACACTCGCATAATCATTAATTTTTGTTTTTTTTTTTTAATTTTTTCTTTTGCACTTCAGCTATTGAGCGACATTCGGTACTACTGCTCTATTGTGTGTATCGGATTTCAAGGTCGTCAACGTCATCAGTTGTCAATTTATAACGATGTCTTGTGCTATTGACTTGTTTCGGTGCTGCTAAACAGATTCGCCGTCCGTAGGTGCCGCAAATGCGTGGTACGAGCTGTCTGCTTCCCATAGATCATGCAAATCTTTATATTCTATAAATCTCTGCAATACCGGTTTCGGCTTTGAAAGTTTTTTGAAAGTCTGTAAATCAGGTGAAACAGTTATATTGTCAATGCGTTTCATAGCATATGCTTTCAAGGACATTATCGCAAAACCTGACTCAATATTTCTATTCAATCTTGCAATTGTGTAAATCATTAAATTGATATTGACCATTGATGGTTACGTTGCCAAAGAAGTGAAGCAGTTCTATACAAAAATCAATTATTAGCCGTGCTGTGTAATAATTCTATTCATTTAATTTGTTGTTATAACGGTTATTGAATTTGAAATTATTGTGAAATACGTTTAACATTTAAAAAATATATACGTATGAATTTTTATTTGCCAAGAAAATATATAAGGAAAATAAAAGAAATTTTACACTTAAAAAATTCAATAATAAAACGATTAAAAAATAAATAGATTTTTTCTACCAAGTACTTTGCCTAAGTAATAGTTTTTCCTTTTGTAAGTAGTTGATATACGATATTTAAGGGCTGCAATACTCAATATCTCCTATTTTAGGAATCGTTAAGTCCCACAGCTCCTATTATCTTCTTATAAATCCAGAGATATTAAACCAGTTTTGAAATAAAAAAATAAAAACAATAAAAAACGTTAACATCGGCTGCACCGAAGCTAATGTACCCTTTACATGTACATTTCTTTTAGTAACTATGTGTTCAGTTTGTATGGAAGCTATACGCTATAGTAATCCGATCTGAAAATTTTTTCGGAGATTATATTATTACCTTAAGCAGTAATCTATGTAAAATTTCCTGAAGATACCACGCCAAATGCAAAAGTATGGCATCTATATGCTATAGTGAGCCGATCTGAACAATTTCTTCCAATATTACATTATTTCTATCAACAATAACTCATACCAAATTTCGTGAAGATATATCGTCAAATGTGAAAGTTTCCCATACCAGCACTAGATTCCGATCGTTCAGTTTGTATGGTAGCTATATGCTATAGCTAACCGATCTGAACAATTTTTTCGGAGATTACATTGTTGTCTTAGAAAATAATCTACACAAAATTTCGTGAAGATACATTGTCAAATGTGAAAGTTTTCCATACAAGAACTTGATTCCGATATCGGCCGTTCCGACAAATGAGCAGCTTCTTGAAGAGAAAATGACGTTTGCAAAATTTCAAAACGATATCTTAAAAACTGAGGGACTAGTTCGTATATATACAGACGGACGGACAGACAGACAGATGGATAAGGCTAAATCGACTCAACTCAACATACTGATCATTTATATATAGTATATACTTTATAGGGTCTCCGACGCTTCCTTCTGGGTGATACAAACTTCTCGGTCAGTTTGTATTCGCTGTAATGGTCCGATTTAAACAATATACTCGAAGATTATAATGCCCTAGTCAATAATTATATTTAAAAATTGGACAACAATTATCAAACGATCAAAGCTAAATGCTACGATGACCTTATATCGGCGGATCCAAGCTTGTTATTCTGAAGTACATAAAGTTCATTCGGCGATTTAAGCGATGAGGAAAATTGTTCAACAAAGAAGTTCCATTAAATTTTGTATGCGGAATCAAATTTCTGGTACCGAAATGTTCGGAATGTTGGAAAAGGCATTCGGTGATATTTGTTTCTCATGAACAAGTATTTTTGAATGGTAGAAATTATTCAAAGAGGGTCGAAAATGCGTTGATGTCATGAAACGTATAGTATTATTACTTCCGATGAGTCTTGGATCAATGCTTACGATCCGGAAACAGAGATCAATCGGCCGCATATCGTGGCAAAGATCGTCAAAGCAGGTCAAAATTCTAAGGAAGGAATACTATTTGAGTGTTATGCGTCTTTTGGGCGAGGCTATTCTTAAAAAGACGTCGGAATTATGTGCCGGCAACTCTTGGTTTTTTGCACCACGATAATGCACCGTCGAGCACCACATTGATTCTTCGTGAGTTTTTCGCCGTATGTTCTACCAATATAATGCCGCAACCACCTTATTAAAGGCTATTCTGGAAATTCACTTTAACAACTGTTTCGAGGATTGGAAAAAACTTTGGCATAAGTGCATTGGGGCCAAGTGGGATTATTTTGAAGGGGTGAGACATAGATTTTGAAGATCGTATTGAGAATTCTAATATTATGAACAAAGTCTTAATATTTTTGCTTTACTTTAGAGGGTCTCCAACTTTTTTCTTCTGGATTTTACCTTTCTTTTGGGTGTTACAAGCATAAAATCTAATTTTCACTGCTAGCATGGAGAAATTTTTGCCAATGTGGCATGCATGAATGGTATGAAAAGTTGCTTAGCTCTGGCTGATTCGCTCCATGTCGATTTGGTAAGCTTAGCACCGTTGTGGAATGTCTCTCAGACACCTTTTTAGCTCCTGCTTACTTATATATCAGGAAATAGTTTTTCAAAAGTATAAATTCGGAAAAAAGGACCACTTTCTCGTCAGCTTTTTAATTTTAAGTTGTCTCAAGACATCAGTTCCCATTGATGTTAGGTTTAGAGCTTCTTTTCATCAAAACTTAAATATCTCGAAGGCAACCGCATGATTGTTTTTGGGTAAGGTTTTACGATCTAAAAATTCATGCAGTGCTTGGCCCATGTTGGAAGATATCTCAAATAGTGAAATCCTATTGTTCTATGTCTTTGATCTTAGCTAAATTGCTTTGCTGGGCCTTTCAAAGCTTCTGAATTTTATTTTTTGGTGCTGATTCGAAGAACATACTACATTTATAGTAACCGTTGGCTTCAGCAATAAGTTATACCAACATTTGTGGCAATAAAGTTCCATAAACGTTTATCTTTTTTTTTTGTAAATTTCAAGAAATGTACATACTACAAAAATGTTCCATCGCCGTATTCACACTATTTTCCCTGCTCGAAATCGCATTTCTGAAAACCTTTTCCGCTTTTTCGGCATGTGGCTTTTCGTATTTCGGTCTAACACCAAAAAAAGTTAAAATGGGTGAACTGAATTGTGAAGTATTACCCAACAATATCAATTTAGGCAACGAAAATAGATTACATAACAACGTTGTAAAGTATACAACTTCAACGGCTTACCACCCGTCGCTGTAAACATAATGCGCCCATTACACAGCAGAAATTTGATAAACACAATTATATCACAAATTTGTATGTACTACATTGATTAAAAGCAACAACAATTAATTACATAATCATAACAATATCTTGAACTGACGATGCAAATGTCACACTCATTGAGCGAGCATCTTTTAACTGGTCACAGTAGTGGACAATTATTAATAACGGTAACACCAAAGAAGAAAAGCTGATTTTCCCACTTGCATATGAACCGTTACCCAGTTTTAGTAGCTACAAAACAATACTTTCTTTTCTTATGATTTGTAATCTGCATAAATTACGAGTAAATCTGTATGTAATAAATCAAAAGCAATTAGAAATGTGTTCGTAATTGTAAAGTGAATGTGTAAAATATTGCCATTGTAGGTGCGCACTGCACTACCTTTTGCTGCAGAATGAAGTGAAAAACTCACAAATATGCTATTTGTTGCTTATACATATCAACATACAATAATTTACATGTATTTAGTTGTAAATTTGAGACTACCGCCTTAGCCACCTAAACAGTAGTGTATTTAGTTTTTACAACTTTGCATTTGTTGCGCTTGATTTAGCAGACTTGATGCGGAAAAGACAAAGACATATTTAGTTGGCAACACTTGAGTAAATTTTCTCAATTTTTTACTATAAGAAAATATTACGTAAACGATATGGAAATGTGCAATAACTTTTGTTTTTAGTTGTTCTTATAGAAACCTGTATTTAACATACATATATATGTATGGGCGTTGCAATACTGATGAGTATTTATTTCCCTTCAGTCATTCGCAAATACCCTTTGCGGTGTCATAACAACTTTACTAGTTTAATACTTTTCTGAAGAATGAGTTTTTTTAATAAAATGTAATTATAATCAATTCTGGAGAAGGGTTCTAATAATTAAATTAATTGTGGCAAATGTTTAATAAATAATAATTTCACGCATCTTCTAATATTAAGAGGCACATCTAGTGAAAAATAGAAAAAATCTGTTTTTTCATATTTCGGCAGGTTACACCTTTAGAAATAACATACTAAAACTTTGAATACCTTATATAAAGGTTAATCCATTTCGAGGTTCCCTACTATTTCAAAGAAAAACATAGTAACTCAAAATTTATTAGGAAATTTTTATTATAATTCGAAAGAAAATTTTTTTGCGTTTACTTTTTGAAGATTATCTCTTTCAAACTCGTTCGAACATTTCGACTTGTAACTGGTGAATGACATGCATGAAGTTTTGCTCTAAGACCTGAAACACAGCGGGTTTGTCCGCATTGATTTTAGACTTTACATATTCCCACAGGAAAAAGTTTAACGGTGTGATATCACTCAATCTTGGTGGCTAATTGACCGGCCCAAAACGTGAAATTATCTGCGCACCCAAGTGTTCTCTCAATAAATACATATATTGATTGATGTGATGTGTGGGAAGTGGCGCCATCTTGTTGAAACCAAATGTCACGAGATCACGAGCTTCAATTTCAGGCATAAAATAGTCGGTGATCATGGTACGAAACGGTCGCCATTGACGATTACGTTCACACCGGCATCACTATTGAAGAAATATGGACGATCCCACAAACTGGATGAAATAACAGCTCTTGAATCTTTTGACGTTGCTATTCGTCCCAATTGCGACAATTTCGCTTGTTTACATACCCATTGAGCCAGAAATGGGCCTCATCGCTGAACAAAATTTGGTTCGAAAACGTCGGATCTTCTTGGAACTATTTAAAAGCGCAAAGAGCGAAGCGGTGTCGCTTAGGAAGGTCGAGCGCTTCATTTCTTGCACAAGCTGTATTTTGTGCACTTTCAATTTAAGATCTCGACGTAAAATGTGCCAAGTCTCTCCATACGTCAGTCCGAGTTGCTGAGAACGACGTCGAATCGACTCCCCACGGCCTTCGTGTACACTCTCAGCTACGGCTGCTATATTTTCTTCACTGCGCGCTGGACGTGGTCTATTCGGTCGAATATTATACAATAATGCATGCTGGGTCTCAAGATGGGTGATGGTGTAGCCGATTATGTCGACAATAAGTTGAGCGAATCGCGCGAAACACATTTTTTACAGAACGTGAATTTTCGTAATAAAGTTGAACGATTTGTAAACGTTGTTCAGGCGTAAGTCTTTCCACGATGAAATACCAAACAATACTAAACAAAAATAACATGACAGTTTGACACGATTCAGGCGTGATTTGTCAAAAAAAGGCTATTGAAAAAAGCTCCTATTCTTGGATCTTCTTCTCCTTCTTCCTAATTGGCGTAGACACCGCTTACGCGATTATAGCCGAGTTGACAACAGCGCGCCAGTCGTTTCTTCTTCGCTACATGGCGCCAATTGGATATTCCAAGCGAAGCCAGGTCCTCTCCACTTGGTCCTTCCAACGGAGTGGAGGTCTTCCTCTTCCTCTCTCCCCGGCGGGTGCTGCGTCGAATACCGGCGGGTTATCGTCCATGACAACGCTAAGCGACCATACATCTTGTCAATGAACGTATATCTCGTACAGCTCATCTCCATCGAAAACTGGCCAATGCGAAAAGGATCATCCCATCTACATATATTATATATTATATATTTTGGTCTCCAACATCTGGGTATTACAAATTTTATGGTAAACATATCGTACTCTGTTCAGGGTATAATTATAGTTTCAAGTCGCATATAAGCTTTTCACCGACCGACAAATTCGCTACTAACTTATATAAAGACGAACCACATAAATCATTTTTTCAATTTGCATAGAGTCATAAAAAATATAACCAAAATCTAATTTCCTTAAAAAATTAACATTTTACATATATTTTCACACTAAAATTTTCAAGTCCGTGGACGAATAAATTGAACGGTAGTTCAAAACATTACCGGTACACACTTGGTTGATTTTCCTTGAGGGCACCTCAAGCGCTGAAAATCCAAGTATTTCCGGTAGCTAAACAGACATCGTTTTTACACTTCCAACAACTTGTGGTGGGCTAATGAGCACCTACAAGCGTCTGCGAACAATCACAAGATGCCGGCACTGCGCCATAAACTACCAAACACACATACGTACACAAACAAAAACAACAAAAGCTGCACTTAAAATAAGCTACATTTAAATAAGTGCTTATAAATACCTAGAGTCGTATATTTTCGACTCTTTAACGAGCTGACAACCTGATGTGTTGGCTAGATGGCTAGATGGCTAGCTGACTAGATGGGAAGATGGCTGGCTGACGGCAGACATCAGTCAACAACTTAAACTCATAAATTTTCCAACTTGCCCAAAGCGATTCAGCACTTTTGAATGTCGGTTGACAGTTGAAAGAAGCTTCCAGCAAATACAGATTAATTTACAAGCGTACAATCACAAACAAAAATACAGATAAAAATTTATTAATACTATTTTCTTTTTATATGCAACAAAGTGTACGAAGTGCAGAGCTCGTAGTCATAAAGTCGAATTTCTGAAAGTACCACAGCAAGAACGCGCACGTACACATTCTGCAGCAAAGCGTTTATACTTGTAAATCAATATGTATGTATGTATGTATGTAGGCAAATGAGCGCGTGCATACACTTGTTGCTTTGGCGCACCTTGTCACATATGTACAAATGTAAGTATGTATGTATGTATGCATGTGGGCGTATGTCAGTATAAATAGTATGACGTTAAACGGCAATTGAAAGAGCTGGTGGCTGGTGTCTTATGGCAAACATGTGTCACGAATAATAATGAGTCAAATAAAAAACGATAGGAAAAGGTAAATGCAGCAAAAGAAGCGTCGCCACGTCCAACTGGCGGCATGTATGCATAAAAACATTTCCAATAAGGAAGACGCTGTTGTAGCAGAAGAATTGCGAATTAAAGACAAAAGCACATACATACCGACATACACACATACTTATACACACACGGTACCCCGTTACTTGTTTCGAGGTTGCTGCTCGTATCTGTCCCTTTTGGGGATCATTGACACGGTACTATCACACAGTGTTTGTTGTTCTTCTTGCTTTTTTACTCAAAACAAATCGAATACTTTTATGGAATCAATAAACGCAAATTTTCAATCGATTATTTTGTTATTAACACGCGCATTGAACGCAACACGTAGAAATGTATGTGCAATAATAAAAACCCAAAGTAACTGTGTTCTTGCCGAAATACCATGGATCGTGAGGATAATACAAAGATACTACACTTGTGCTTATTCGGTTATTTAAATGAAACTCACATATATTGTGACAAAAAATACCGAAAAATTGTAAATAAAAAGCAAAATATTTAATTATTCATCAATATTCATTTGGTCGCCTTCAAAGTAATCCCCAACAGATGTAATACACTTATGCTAACGATTTTTTCAGTTCTCGAAACACTTTTCAAAAGCCTTTCTGGGATGGCCTTCAGTGAATTTGGTTTCATCTCTTCAATCGACCTAAAACGGGTTCCACGGAGGACAATTTCAATATGGGGAACAAGAAAAAATCACACGGAGCCAAATATGGTGAATACGGTGGTTGATCGATATTATTTAATGCGTTTTTGGTTTTAAATGCGGTCACAATTATACTCTTTTTGAAAAAAAATTCGGCTTTATCGGGACGAGTCGAGCTAGAACACATTTCATACCCAAAATATTCACTAAAATCCTTCGAACGGACTCGCGAGAGACGTCTAGCCCTCTAGCCATCTCTCTAACACTTGCCTGATGATTTTCAAGTACCAAAGCCTTCACTTTTTTAATATTTTCATCAGTTGAAGAAGTCGATAGTCGTCCAGAACGTGGCATGTCTTCAACGATTTCTCGACCGTCTTTGAAAGTTTTGTACCACTCGTGGGCTGTGTTTCTGATAAAACTCATTAACCATAAGCCTCTTCCAATATTCGCAATGATTCCGCACATGAAATTTTGAAATATAAAATTTTAGACAAATTCTTTGTTCGATAATTTTGCCCATTGCAAAAATCGCAACGCTCTACTGAGGTGTACCGACTTAAGCAGCTGCTATAAATACACTGGTTGACAGATCGCGCGCATATGTGGCATAGTAGTTAAGGACAGTCCTACCAACTTAACAAAATAGATTTTTTTGAAATATAATTTACCCAGGATTTTAACTAAAATTTAAGTGTTCTTTTTGTCATAATGTATGTGGGTCAAACCACGTCAAGTGGTCCATGAAAATTTCGCAAAATCACCGATTTTGAAAATTAGCAGTTCATTAGGAAGGAGCTCAGATGCATAGCTTGTGATATACTAAATACTTCGTCAAAATTCTTTTGCTTTTTGTTAAAGTTATTGAAGGATGAAATTTAGAGCATGATAAAATTGTAAAAAATTTTCTCATAAACTACTAGAGATAAATCGATGAAATTTGGTGAAGTCAAAGAAAAATGCATTATATAAATTTTTTCACGATCCATTTGTTTAAATAATAATATTTTACATAATTTTTTGTTAAACAATTGAAAATTTTCATGTGTTCTTTACGCTAAAAAAACTGAAAGGTATGTGACACAACGCGGAAAATATTCACCTTTAATAATCTGCAAAAAAATTTTTCTTCATTCATACCATTCCAAAGATATTGAATTTTTTATCCCCCTACCGCTCTTAAAACGTATGGAACATCCATCGTTGCGCAGTGCGCTCGTAAGCTTCCGACATCTATGCCGCAAAAAAAGCATAAGCAAGGGTTATTGATACATAATTCCGGCTGCTTTTTACGAATAACTTCGCGAGGCGACGCATAACACTCAAATAATATTCCTTGTTGACAGTTTGGTCGGTCGAAAGGAATTCGCAGTGCACCACATTTCGATAATCGAAGAAAATAGTCAACATTACATTGATTTTTGACCTGCTTCGGTTTTGGCTCATTTTTGCTGCAATATCAGGCCGATTGATCGTCTGTTTCCGAGTCGTAATCATAGATCCAAGACTGATCGCCACTAATAATATATTCCATGACATCCTGGTAGTCGAAAAGCATTGTTTTACAGACGTTAACACGCGAAAAAATTTAGTGGTTTAAAACCAATCGCGTTTTCACTTTCCTTGGACCCAAACGATCTTTCAAAATGGTTTTCACTGATCCTTTCGATATTCTAACGATGCCAGTAAGATCTGTGACTGTTAATCACCAAATCTCATGCACCAATTCCTTTATTTTATTGACGTGTTGATCATCAGCTGATGGCCGTCCTGGACGTGGGCCGTCGTCAACACGCTGTTGACCCTCTTTGAATAATTTGTACCAATCGAAACACTTACTCGTGACAAATAATTATCACCGAAGGCATTTTCCAATATTCTGAACGCTTCGGCACCAGATTCCGCACACAAATTTAATGGAACTTCTTTGTTGAATAATTTCACTCATTGTAAAAATCGCCGAAAACCTTTTATATACTTCAGAAAGACAAACGTATACTAAACAGTAATGATTATTTTGATGTAACATTTTGCACAGATGTCACTGACAGTCATACGAACCGAAAAAAATATATTTCGGCGAATGGGGTTTCGCGTGAAAGATAAATTAAAATCTCTCACTATTTCTTGCCCACGTAGTAAGTGGAAGTGAGAATGACTAAATTAAGGAAATTAACTTTCTAGCGTTTACCCATCGTACTGATTAATTAATAAAAATAACAAATAATTATACCCTCCAATATAAGGAACTAAAAACATGCCTCCGGACATCCACTTATGTTTTTATTGTTCCTATAAATAAACTCAATAATGTATTGAAGCAATCGAAAAATATTGATGATATATATTCACTTATTTGGCTGGAACATACATATATATGTATATAATTATGTAAAATTATACAACAAATTAAACTTCGAGAATTAATAAAATGCTTTTCACTCCTTTCAGAAACAAAACTACAGACATGAAAAAAGAACGGCGATGGCTGCTCATAACGGCGTGTAAGTACAACAATTGAAAGAAAATGCTGAGTATACAAATTATGATTTATTAATTATATTATAATTTTTAAATATAATATTTCAATAAATGAAAGATTCTGTCTTTAAATTTGAAATGGGTAATAAAATTTTAACTAGCATTTAATTAAATAAAATAGATTTTTCATACTTTTATAGACTCTAACCTTAAAAATAACATATTTATCCAAGTTTTAAATTAATACTTCAAATATTTGAGTTCGGTCCTCTAAAATATAAAAGCGCAGTGCAAACATTTTCATCAATTTATATTTAAAGGCGTTCTTCTCAAAACTACATTTATCAAATTTAATGAAGTGATTATTCGCAGACAAATAATCCGAACAATTTTTGCATAATTTGTATATAGTTCTTATAGTTCTGTATAGTTCTGACCTTATTATCATGGCAGGCCAACAATAACTAAAATTTTATGTAAAATTCAGCTTTTTTTAAGGCTATCATTTGGTAAATTTTTGATTTTTTCGAACAATATCTTCTAATAAAGATGTTTTTTTAAGTTTCATCCAGTGAGAACTCAGTCAGATTCACTGCAGCAGTGTAACCCGAAAAATACAGGGTACTTTCCAAAGTAAACAGGATTTAAAAAAAAAGTAGAACAAATGGTTTTTTCGGCAAAATCAATTTATTTTATTCAAGATAGTCTCCTTCTGCTTCAATACAGCTTTTTGCACCAAAAACCAAAAGCATGTCGAACGCGTGTTTTAGCTCGTTGGCCGGTATGGCCGCCAGTATGCCGGTATAAGCCTTTTGAATGGCCTCTACGTCTGCATAACGCTTTCCTTACATGGGCAAATGCATTTTTCCGAAAAGGAAGAAAACGCACGGTGCCATATCAGGTGAATACAGAGAGTGGTTAATGGTCAAAATGTGATTTTTGGTCAAATAATCGATCACAAGTGTCGAATCGAATGTTGGATTCTGAGCAATTTTTGGTCGTCAGTCAATTTGTGTGGAACAAACCATGCACACACCTTTCGCAAGCCCAAATGTTCGGTCAAAATGCGATAAATCGATGTTTTGGAGATGTTCAGTTCCATTTCCATGAATTTCAATAATGATTTCGGCTGATTTTTGATGACTTCACGCACAGTTCCAACGGAATTTCCGGTGATCACATATTTTGATTGGCCCACATGTTGATCGTCATTTATGTCCTCACGACCACTTTGAAAATTTTGAAACTACTCGTTCACTCTGCTATGGGACAGACAATCGTCGCCATAAATTGAAACGTTTCGGTAAAAGTTTTACCAACTTTAAAACAAAATTTAATGTTGGCTCTTTGTTCGAAGCTCATTTTCGCACCGATAACACAAACATACAGACACTTAAAATGCAATAACTTCACTTCCAATGGATTAAATGTCATGAAATTCTCACTGGACAATCGATAAAGATAGCAGATGCTAACGCACCAGTCGACATATAGATGGCGCACCAGGTGGCGCTAGATTCATAAAGTTTACTTTGGAACGCACCTTGTACTTATTTTTTTCGTGAAAAATTTTACTGTGTATTCATAAAATATTCACTAAATATTTGAATGCAATTGATACAGTAGTTTTTTATCCCCAAAAATCGTGTCACTTTGCTATTCGAGGTATGTGTTCAGTACTGAGTCGTTTTTATAGAACTGAATAACACAGACTTCAACAGATCCTGCTAGATTTGAAGATCTGTTGAAGCTCTCACTGAATCTGTATCTTATGATTTTTAATCTTTCAAACTTGAAGGTTTAGTAGGAGCAGACGGGAGTTCTACTAGTGTTTAAGCCTTTCTTCTTAAAACTAAACTTTGTTTTGTTATTTTTTATAAACTTTTGCATTTCAAATTAATTTTATTTCCAGCTCTGTTAATGCTAGTGACAGACATAGCAGCAGTGGCGCCTTTTAAAAAAGTTTCTATTGCCACAACAACTGCCTCGACGACGTCAAAAACAACAACAACAACAGCCAGCTCTACAAATGAAGCGCCGAGCAGTGAAGCCACAGTAAATGTTTACTTAAATTATGATTGCTAAATATTTTTACCTAATAGTAATAAAAATAATAATAATTAACAAATTTATGCATATTTATAAAACATATTACCATATTCTATTAATATTAATACTTTTAACAAGTTTGTTAAGTAATGATTTCTCACGATTTCTCCCTATTTTATTTCAGTAGATAGTATTATTACTTGAAAATATTAACTTGATTATTTTCCCACAAATACCCAACTATGTACTTTTGATTAAAAAGTCATATTTGATTGATTGACCTTGCAAAATATTACTATTTAATATATACATATATGGAGGTGTGTATGTACATAAAACTAGATATGCTCGTGTTTTGTATGTACATTATAAGAATATCTCAGTACGCCTAGAAATTTAATTGACTTTCATATTTCTATACTCGTATATACATACATACTGCTTCTGTTCAGTTTTTGTTTTGTGTGCCGATTTCTTCATTCTCCTTTTAAGCCCATCAGCTAATATGGAATTCTACGTTCCTTTCTTCACTTAGGTGGCGAAAGTTTTTACTTTTTTCACTTTTAAACATAAACATTCTTTTAAATGCCGCTGATATGTATTTGAAATGAGTAATACTTCGAACAGTGGCTTACACTCACTTATAAATATGTTGGAGATCCCTTAAGTTTCTAGAAGAATATAGATAAAATGAGAATATTCCAAAACAAGAAAAAGAGAACTTAAACAATGCAATTTAAGCATTTTTTTGTATCTTTAATTATGAAAAATATTATGCCTTGCACGAATAATTTAGAAGGTGCAGTGAAAATTTCAACCAATTCGGAGAAATTTGCTAAGCGACTCTGTAGACAGACTTTAAAAGAAAACTAATATCACACATCACCCCTAGTATTTCTTCCAATAAAAATATATACATCGTTTTCACTTTTAAACTTTACATTAAACAAAATATCTCATAAATTTCACTGTTGGCGATAGTCGTTTCCAGGAAGAAGATTCTGAAGAGTGCTGAGTTTAAGCATCAAACAATTTCTATTGGCCTACGTTTGTAGTAATTAATTTTTTTTTTATAATTTGTAGAAAAATAAAAAATCTAAAAAACCCTTTACATATTTTATTCTGGCCCAAGTTTGTGGCTTAAGTCTTTTGTAATCGGCAAGTAATATAAATATTCACTGATAACTTCTTTCATTTCATATGTTAGCTTAAAACAGGACTGAAAATAATACATTAAAAATTAGTGGAGTTAACATTTAAATTAATTTAAGTTTATTTTGCAATCATGAAGTTTTTAATTAAAAATAATTTTCGAAATTTTTATTACCAAATACCGGGTTGAAAACATAAAAATAAACTTTTAAATCCAAATACTGGATTGAAAAATAAAATAACTATCCACGTTTATAATTAAAAATTAAAATAAATGTGAATTTTATATTTTTTCGTGCTTGCGTACTTCATTTTCTACAATTTTGAACTAGAACTAGAGGCTCGCATAAAGCCAACATCTTCAATACTCTGCAGTGGTTGACGCACTTTCACATTCAATCATACCAAACAATTTGGATTTAAAATTAATTATTAAATTTATATAATTCAAAATAAAAATTAAAAATTTAATTTAAAATGAAAATTAGAAATTAAAATTAACAAAAACTTAATTTTAAAATTTTAAATTTAATTAGTTAAACTTAAATTTATGTTAAAAGCA